>NC_039366.1:132364228-132365146 GCF_003573695.1 Papaver somniferum
TGTTGCTGTTGCCCCCCTTGCAGTTGCCCTTCTGTTGCTGCTGTAGCTGTTGTCTGCTGCAGCTCCACTGCTGCTTCCTCCCCAAAGGCCAAGCTCAGACCCCATCCAACTGAACCAAAGCCCAGTTGTTTAACCCAAAGGCCTAGTTCAATAGCCAAGCCCAATTCAGTCAACTGTGGGCTTAACCAAAGCCCAGTTGTTTAAGATCAAAGCCCAAACTCATTAAGGCCCAATCCAATTTAACTGTGGGCTTAATCAAAAGCCTAAGTTTAAAGCCAAAGCCCATTTGCACTTTCAAAGACTAACTGAGCCCAAGCTCAGTTCCTTTTATTGTTATCAAACCCAATAGTACATTAAGCCCAACACTTCCAAAAGGCTTCTAAGCCCAAAGCAAACTTAGGAACCCAATTAGCTAGAAACATTTCCAAAACACACCCGATCTCTGTGGATCGACCCGTACTTGCACGAGCTATAACCGACGACCGTGCACTTGCGGTATTACTGTAGGCCCCCGTTTTCACTTCGCTTAATTTTATACCCCTTTTCCAAGCCTACCAAGTTTTTGGCGCCGTTGCCGGGGATTGGTGCTGTTCTGAACCTGTTTTTTCTCTGCCGGGGATTGGTGCTGTGTTTTATCTGTGTTTTATTAGCTATTTTGCATTTCATTTCATAGCATTTGCATCTGCATCTGCTTCATTTCATTTGCTGTTGGACCTGCTGATTCTGAACCTGTTTTTCCTCTGCTGGGACGCCACCAAGGAAAAGAACCAAAACCCAACTGGGTTTTTGCAACAATATCAGAGCAGCTGGGCTGTGCTAAAACGGTAAGCCTAAACCCATTCAATTGAGAGAACCCAACCTGTGGGCTTCCAAATTTATTTAATTGTGGGCTTGTAATAATTAACCCAATTTTTTGGG
>NC_039366.1:132365156-132365341 GCF_003573695.1 Papaver somniferum
CATCAAAATCTGATGTCTCTGCCAAGCACCACAGCGCTGAAATTCCAAGCCTTCAGATTAGATGGTAGTTGAATCCAACGGTCGCTCCCTTGCTGCTCATCGAAGTTTGATATACCCGCCTAACACTACAGTACCTAACTCCATCAAGTACCGTTCATTTTGTTGTATCATATAATCCAACGGTC
>NC_039366.1:132365351-132366013 GCF_003573695.1 Papaver somniferum
CTGCCGGGGATTGGTGCTGTGTTTTATCTGTGTTTTATTAGCTATTTTGCATTTCATTTCATAGCATTTGCATCTGCATCTGCTTCATTTCATTTGCTGTTGGACCTGCTGATTCTGAACCTGTTTTTCCTCTGCTGGGACGCCACCAAGGAAAAGAACCAAAACCCAACTGGGTTTTTGCAACAATATCAGAGCAGCTGGGCTGTGCTAAAACGGTAAGCCTAAACCCATTCAATTGAGAGAACCCAACCTGTGGGCTTCCAAATTTATTTAATTGTGGGCTTGTAATAATTAACCCAATTTTTTGGGATTTTTATTTTCCTATTTTGGGTTTGTAATAATTTATTTGTGGGCTTGTATTTATTTTGTGTGGGCTTGTTGAAATTCTTTCATTGGACCTGTATTTTGGACTCTGGGTTTAAACCCAGCTGAGCTTATAACCGATTGTGGACTTGCTTCCACTCGAGAGTGGACCTCGAAACCAAAGTTTTAAAACAAACGTCGGGCCTTAACCAACTGGGCCAAATTAAAATTTCAAAATTAAAACTTGGATTTTCGTAGGCCGCAGCCTTCATTTCATTAGAGGCTTGCACAGTGGGTTTGCTCCCAATTCAAAAACCAAATTTCATTTTCTTTTTCAAAAAAAAAAAAAAAAAAAAAAA
>NC_039366.1:133828100-133944532 GCF_003573695.1 Papaver somniferum
ACATAGGAAAAAAATCCAAACACAAATACAAAAAAAAAAACAAAAAACAACACAACTACAAGAAAAAAAAAGCTACATAGATAACCCAAGGAATGTGTTAGTGGCATGGACATCATGAGTACATGTTTCTGATTGTCCACCAAAATTCTTCAACGAGACAACGCTCCTCATATGAGGAATAATTTCAACCTTGCTTGTTTCCCACAGTTGTGTCCCCCAAATTTCCGTCCAAGTTCTGATGAGTGCATTGTAACGCAATAAACGCCCATTCTGCCACAATAGGAGGTCCTTATTTTTTCCAAAAGCTATCGGGTAATAGGCCGGCCACCCTTCATCCTCATCCTTTTCCAAGAAAATGCTTATCTTATGATTCCAATTCCATTCCCCGCCAGGTGCCCATGTATGAATATTCTTTTTGGAAATGGGTGCCCAGAAATCTATCCGGGGCTGATTAATCCCCTCATCACAACAGGCCTCATGGATGTAGTAAAATAAAAGGCGAACTCCGGACATAACCATCCCAACTGATGGGAATTCACTCCTAGGAATATGATGCGGGGGTCCCGAATGTTGATGAAATGTCTCAGTCTCCAAATTGAAAGAAACTATGCCACTATCCCACTGACAACAATCCTTCCAAAAAATACAACCATGTGCGTACACACCTGAACTCCGAAAAATATAAGGAATCTCCCATTCTATGTTCCTCCATCCTTTGTTGTCTCATAGAGTGTGTATTTGAGCTTTACCATCCATGTGAATTCGAACTACCTTGTACTCACCGGTACGTTGACAGTATCCGAAACCCCCAATTATAGGATACCAAGAAAGTACTTGATCTCGTGCAATAATTGGGATGCATAGTTGTGGCAGATGTAGGTGCTCACCAGTTTCTGGATTCATAACATATACATGATCTTGTATGCCGTGGTGTGAAACATAAAAACATACAAGACCATTGCAAGATCCAACTATTGGGTGCAACATAGTCAAATCTTCATGGGTTCCATCATTCGGGGCGTCGTGATTGTTGGCTGTTACGATCGGGATGAAATCTTCCTCTCTATAAAAGAGTTGAGTAACTTCTTTCCCTATTCTTGGTGTGACACCAAAAAGGAGTCCAATTCTTTTGTCCCCGAGGATAGTATTCCACTCTTTGGAAACACATTTGCTTGCTAAAATGATTTCTGCAGTTTGGAGGTGCTGTAGTATCTCGGTAGTTAATTCCGACAACATATCTATCACTATTATACTAATGAAAGATTATAAAATTTTTTAAAGCATTTAAGATTTTCTTAATATTGTAGAATGCTACAAGCAGATACGAGTAATGCTTATATAGACATCCAATACACCTGTTGGCGAATGGTTGCGTCCTTGATGAGCATGCATTATTTGAAAGGTCGCGTCTTTAATGAGCATACAAGTAACGCATATTTGCATGTTTTATCTTTGAAAGGTCGCGTCCTTAATGAGCAGGCAAGTAAAGCATATTTGCCCGTTTTATCTTATAAGCGGTTATAGCTTAAACCTATAACTGAATTTTTATTTAAAAGGAAACAAAATCTAAAGGATAACCATTACGTCATGAAGTAGGTATCAAAAGACACCAATTCACTAATGCTGACCTCCTGGAATTAGAATACCCGTCACGACAACATCTTAATATTTACAACGACATTGGTTGATAATATAAAACAGGAACTATCCATAAAATACAAAACGTGAATTTATCACTACAAAGATGGGCTAATGGTACCATAATTTATGTATCTCTCTTTTTTCCCATTTATGTTCTGGTTTTGTGTTTTGGTGTCAAACACCAGTTTCAAATCAATAATTCGTCTACAAAAAGAATCCCGATTAATCACAAAATCTTTTTCATTCGTGTGCATTTTCAAGAATATCATCATTGATTTGTCTATCAATCACCTATACCATTTGCATCTCAAATTCTCACTTCTTTTTACATTTTTCTTTTCCCCTCTCGGATTTTATTATAATTGTTGAAGAATAAACCAAGATACTATGAAGAATAAACCAATATGGTTGAGTCAACTGGTGCAGTTGACATGAAGTGAATGGATCAACAACTCTTGTTGACATGGTACGGTTTATAGAAGTTTATTTGGGTTGCAAGTATTACTGGTTTTAAGAGTTTATTTACGTGAGAATTGTCTAGAAGTTTCTTTGTTAGAGTTTGATTATGTTTGGAAAGTTATTTTTCTTGAGAGTCAAGTTTGTTACTCATATAAATAGGCTGTTGAGCCATGAGTCGAAATACATCAATCAAGAGAAGTTTGTTTGAGTTTTAGTTCTGTGTTCCTTTCATCAAGTCTTTGATATCAGATTTTCTACAATAATGAACACATAAAAGTCTCCCTATAGATTCGCAAAATTTATAACCATAAATACAACTGGAATACAGAAATGCCTCCCTATATACCAAATTGACCACCATAAAAGAAAATCCCCCTCTAGATTAGTCGAGAATATGTTTAAAAGCATTAACTCCATTAAATAAAATACCAACCATTATTATCCAAAATAAGACCAACTCTGATTCTTCAGATTTCAAAAACAACTTTTAGTCCAAACAAGATACGAAAAAAAAATCAAAGATGAGAAATAGTACTTTTAAAAAATATATAGTATATATATATTGAACACCAAACTACATTACTCTAATCAAAACAAAAACAAAAACACTACACTCGGAATATGTTTGTGGCATGGTCATCGTCAGTACATGTTTCCGATTGTCCTCCAAAATTCCTCAACGAGACGGCGCTCCTCATGTGAGGAATAACTCTAACCTTTGCCCACCTTACCTCCGCAATTTCTGTCAAAGTTCTGGTGAGTTCATTATAACGCGCTAAACAACGGTTGTTTTGCAATAGGACGTCGTTGTTCTTTCCCAAGGCTATAAGCTTATAAGGCGACCACCATAGATTCTAAGGCTCTTCCAAGAAAATGCTCCACTTAAGTTCCCAATTCCATTCTACACCGAGTGCCCGTGCATGAATATCATTATCCGAAATGGGTGCCCAAAAATCAATCCGGAGATCATAAATATCGTGAATGTTGTAAAATAAAAGGCGAACTCCAGACAAGACCATTCCAAGTTTTGGAGTACTGAAACCACCATTCTCATAAATATGATGGGGGGGTGGCGAATGTGACTGGAATGTCTCATTGTCCAAATTGAAAGATACTATCTGAATATTGTCATAAAAATAATGATTTATCCAAAAAATACAACCATGTGCGTACACACCTGAATCCAAAAATGTAAAAGGAAAATATCTGATGTTCCTCCATCCCCTGTTGTCGCCTAGAGTGTCTACGTCCACACTACCGTCCACTTGAATTCGAACTACTTTGTATTCACTGGTATGTTGACAATAGCCGAACCCCCTACGACGAATCGTGGATCTCAACTAATTTGTGGCGTTGGTGTTGGATCGCATATTTGTGGCAGATGGAGGTGCTCACCCGTTGTTGGATTCATAATATAGATAGGATCTTGTATGCCGTGGTGTGAAACATAAAAACATACCAGACCATTACAAGATCCAACGATTGGGTGTGACATGTTTTCATCATAGGATCGGATAATCCAGGTACCATTTTTTCCAAATAACATCTCATAGAAATCTCCCATCATCAGGTAGTAATCTTCCTCCTCAATTTGTTCTCTGTAGAAGAGTTGCGTAACTTTTTCTTCTGTCACTTTTTGAGTGAAACCGAAAAGGAGTCCAATTCTTTTGTCTGCAAGGACATAATTCCACTCTTTGCATACACATTTGCTTGCCAAAATACCTTCTGTACTTGGGAGGAGGTGTAGTATCTCGGAAGTTAAATCCGACAACATTTCCATTACTATTACTGGTGAAATTTTTTTTTTTAATGTAGAAGTATTTAGGATTTCGTTTTTGTTGAATGCTTATATAGACATCCAATGGATGCAATATGTGTCCCCACACAACACACCTGTTGGAATTTTCACGTCTTTTGGTGTTTCAAAATCTATTCGGTTAATGTGAAGCGTAATACGAAGGGGTGTGAACCGTTACACCGTTTGGCCAATGGTCGCATCCTTAATCAGCATGCCTTATTTAAAAATCCATGATCCAAACAAGAAACATATATTTTCACGTGTTTGTGTGAGATTTATTCCAGTTTATCAACATTCTATTTATGTGTCCATTGCAAATTTAAAAATTAGGGTCATGACCATAGTATATTAATCTTTTGAAGACAAGAAATTAGGGTTATGACCATAGTATATTAATCTTTTGAAGAAAAAAACGATCCCAATATATATTGCTATTTCCAATCATATATAGTTGTAATTTATGGTGTTGACCAATATACGAAAGCCAAAAGAGAATTTAGGCATGGTTATAGCGCTTGGCTGGACGGAATTGTTGCGCATGGCTTTGAGTAGGTGTAAATTACCGAGGGAATTACACCAAAAATAGAAATTTGTTCAGAGAAGATTAGGCATGGCGAATCATGGAGAGAGATACTTCAGATACCTACAGATTTGGCAAGAGTTTAGCCAAGGCATGCACATTAGCGAAGAGTACATGATTATGATCTACTGTAAGATAAAGCATATATGTACTCAATCAACATGGTTGTGTTTACGCAATTTTTTCGTGCTATTTTTCTGTATATAGATAAATCATACTATATACTAAAATCAATGTGGTGTTGTACGCGTATATGAGAATATATTTATCAATATGGAAACTGTTATATTTTGTTTATTTGAGAGTGATATGCGGAATACAACTAAATTAGGTAATTGGAGATAATGCTCCTAACCTAGAAAAAATTAGGGTTTTTTTCAATATATATATATATATATGTATATATACCACACCAGCTTAAAAGATAGATTGATATATTAGAGGAAGAAAATGAGTTCCAATAAGAGGATTAAAACAACTCCAAGGATAGTAATGGCTGTACCTACAAAGCTAAGGATCACCATAACTATTGACGTCGTGTGTAAGGTTCCTGGCATGCCCCTGTTAGCTGAAGTTCAAGCTCACGTTGACAATCTTACTCTTCCTGCTTCTGCTTCTTGTTGAAATGGATGGTGTCCATGCTTCCATTCCTTTGAATGTGCATGTTGGTGAAACTGTGTCTGGCGCACCAGAAATACCCAGGGAGACACCTCTAGAGCAAAAGGTACTTGAAGTTCCAGCACAGCCTGCTAATGCTGCAACACGAGTACCAGATCTAGATGCGATGATTTTAGTTGAGTAGATAATCAAAGAAACTTTTGAATAATGTGGTTTTTGTTTTTAGAAATTGTTTATTTTGATTAATTATTTTTTAAAATATTGAGGATGCTGGGATTATTTTGCTTGGTTTAATTTTATAAAAATATTGGTTCTTTAAATTCTTTGCTTGATATTTGTTTGTTAATCAGTCATTTGTAATTAACTCGTTGAGTCAACACAATTCAGTGGTCAGAATACATTCTAGATTAGAATTAGATGTGTATATGCCTCCACCAACACCAAGTAGTTTTGTGGGTCAGTGGAATCATGTAGGTTTCACCGGACTCAATCTTGATTCAAGTTATTACGGCTTTGACAGATGATCTACTGCTTGTTATACCTTTTGTTAATAAACTTAGACTCAGTTATAGTGTTTGGGTGTAGGATATTGTTACCATTAGTGAATCATGATTGTAGTATGTTTTGAGAAGCAGTTTCTGCACTTTAGATGAAAAGCGTCTAGAATTAGGATTAGTACCTTACCTTGTACCAGGATTCTAGTTCTGGATAGAATTCAGATAATGCTTTAGTAAATTCATAGATCATATAATACATTTCAACATACCACAGTTTAACATACCATTGTTCCTTCCATTAGAAATCACAAAGACATCTCCAGCATACCAAATGTAACCCACTATATTCAAATCAACACAAAAAGAAACCATAATTGCAATTCCATTAACCAGATTTACAAATACTAGTCAAACCCACTATATTTACAAAAATACCCTAATTCCTAAGTATCTCCATTACAATCAAACCCATTCACAAGATTCACATCAAAACATGACCCAAAAACCTAGTCTATAATTCCCTCAAACTTCTGATAGATTAACTATTCATACCAGGAAAAACTAGACTGTTACCCCCCCCTGCAAACACACACCTTAATTACAAACAAACTAAAACTGTTACCCCCTGCAAAATACCTTAAAACCATTAAACCTTCAAAATTTTAACACCTTAACACCTAAAAAATGTTAGCAGTTACCATCTGCATAACAATATCAAAAAAAGCCCACCTGTTCCAAAAAAAGAAAAATATCCGAATAGCAACATAACCACAAGAAAACATCTGTCAGCAGATTCAACAATATGAGGAAAATCAGCAATGAGCAAAATGATCAGCAAACACCTACAAGATTTCTTTGAATTTTCACGAAGAAGCTCTTAGTCCGATTTCACAAAATCGAAGCTTTCCCATCGAAATCTTGCTGATGTTCCAGGGATGATTATTCAGAATCATCACCGTTTTTCTCATTTCTCTGCTAACTGCTATCGTCGTCGTTGTCGATGCCCATCTCATGATCGTTGTAATCATTGCTATACTGACTGCCTGTTTCAGTTGCACTTCCATAACCTTCATCACCTGCATCTTCACTTCCTTCATCATCTTCATTCTCTTCCTCCAAATCTCCAACCTCAACTGGTTCACCATTCTCATCAACACCATCAATTGTTTCTCCATCAGAATCAACATTCAATCTCTCATTCATGGTTCTTGCAAAAAGCCTAGGGATTGCTTTTTCTGCTAAGAACCTTTCATACCATGCATCCTCAATCTTCTTTTCTCTCTTCCTCCTTTGTTTCTCTGTCTCAGAATTTCTCTCATGATCACCACTTCTCTCAAAATCATTCTCTTTCTCTTCAGAATCACTTGAGGTTGCAATGCGGGTCTTTCTCCAAACAAATCTGCTCCTTCTCCCCTCATCTCTCTCCTCTCTTTCTCTGGCTTTCCTCACATCTCAATTCTCTTCCTCTTCCATTGTTCATACAGTGGAGCATTTTCCTGACGAATTATTTCGAACTCAATCAGACGATTTCTCTCGTCAATCTCTTGCTGCACAAAATCCATCAAATTCTCCAACTCTCTAGTAGAGAGAGTCTTGGCGAACTTAAAAGGTGCAGAAGGCTGATTATCTCCGTTAGCATTGTTTCCTCCTAGATCACCCATTATCTCTAATCTATGTTTTCTTTTCTTAATTTCCTTGCCTAATTTAGGATGATTTTGTGTGTTTTGGAAATTCTCTGTTTAATTTCCTTTTGTAGAGCATATGACATTAGTCATTTAAGGCATTCGGTGGAACGTCTAGTCACTTGGCAATTCATGCCTATTCAAAGGCATGCGCAACAAGTCCTAAACCCATCATAATAACTCCTGCACACCAACATTGCTAATGGGAGTGTACCAAATTAGCGGGTGGTGGGTTTAAAAATCATAAGAGAAAACTGGTTTTGTCTTGGGGCTGGTATGTCCCCCACTAATTTGGTACACCCCCATTAGCATAATTGCAGACTCTTCCAATGGTCAATATCTAATAAATTTGTCATTAAGGGGTTGATAGACAGTTCAACCAAGCACTATTATCATATTTGATTATTTGTTAGATACTGCAGCGCCAACACCTGTTGAGGGACATGATGTGTCGCTGGTGTACTGCATCTATAATGGCAATGTTCACACCTGAAATGGCTTAACATTGATGAGATTTGTTAGGTGTACAAAAAATGGTCAAACATAGTTAGGTGTACAAAAAATGGTCAAACATAAGGTCAAATACCAAATAAAATCAGCACAATGGTCAAACATAAGGTCAAATACCAAATAAAATCAGCACACTTGTGTATATTTGGCATAATTATTTGATTTGATAATTAGTTAACAGATGGGCCATATCTTGAACTGCAGCATGGTTTGGTTCAGGCATCATGCCATATCTCAATACCCTGGTCCCTGAGTCCTGACCAAAAACAAAATAGGTCAAGCAAAATCAAATCAGCACTGTGCCACATAATGCCTAAATTTTAAAGAAAAATAAAAAAGGTCTAAAGAGTTTCGAACCTCCAACCTCAAACTTAAAATAACTAAAGTGAACCACTGTGCCTCACTAACGTTTTTGAAATTTGATTTCCCTTCAAGATATTTTCTATTTTTGTTGTTGTTGTTGTTGTTACCACTTAACATCTAAACTGGAGTACTTATTATTGCACTAGCTAATTCCTTTGTTACTAGTGCCTTGGATATATATTAGTATCTTTTCTTTACTACTTTAGTCAACTACATTGCACTATTTTACTCCCAATTCACATATTCTTAAAAGCAAACTAATAAATTATTACGGAGTAATATAGTACTAGATAGTGCATTGGAAGATCATAAATGCTTTTTTGTGCAATTTTTTTGATTAAAATCCCAATTCATATTCTTAGAAGCAATTCTAGCTAGCTCTTACAATTAAATTTGTATTAAAAGAATCGATCAGTATTTATTTTTTAAAATACTGGCCGATAATATAGGATTTTATCATGTTTATGCCTTTATTCTGGACGAAACATGAAATATCAGTGATACATAAATATGAATATCCGATAATATCGCATTATTGGTCGTATCGGACCGATCAGCCGATAATATTGGCAAGGATGTTTGGGGATCTTAGGTTGTCAGGTGTAACTAGTTTATTTGATTGGTCGGCATTATGAATTCACGAATGACTATGATTGGCTTCGTCGACAAGACTCGATATCCAAGTTTTTTTTACCAATGTCACTCTTGGACATGGCTTATTCAGCTAAACCATTTTTTATTTCGATGTCACGATCATAAAGAGTATAGTTCATCCAAAATTAAGTTTCCGAGAGTATTTCCACCAAGATAAATTGATTGATGGTAATTTTTCATTTTTTCCGATGTCACTCTTGAACGAGCTTGTAAAATCTAAGTTTCATCCAAAATCTAAGTTTCCGGAGATCACCGAGATAAATTGAATTAATTTTCTATATTTACTGATGTCATGGACGAGCTTATAAACCAATTTATATTTCGATGTCACAATCTTAGCAAGTACAATTTATCGCCCAAATCTAAGTTTACCGGGGAATATCTCCACCAAGATAAATTGATTGATGGTAATTTTCAATTTTTACCGATGTTACTCTTGGACAAGCTTATAAACCCCGGATTTTTATTTCGATGTCAAGATATCTTAGCCATTATATTTTATCCAAATCTAAGTTTCCGGAGATCACCGAGATAAATTGATTTAATTTTCTATTTTTTACCGATTTCACTCATGGACGAGCTTGTAAACCAATTTATATTTCGATGTCACGATCTATGGTAATTTTCAATTTTTACCGATGTCACTCTTGGACGAGCTTCTAAACCAATTTTTATTTATTTCGATGTCACGACCTTAGCAAGAATTTTTCGTCCAAATCTAAGTTTTCGGGGAGTATTTCCACCGAGACTAATTGCTTAATGTTAATTTTCCATTTTTACCGATGTCACTCTTGGACGAGCTTGTAAACCAATTTATATTTCTTCCAAGTTAAATTCCTTGATGTTAATTTTCCACCCAATTTTTTTATTTTATATTATACTGTATTTATTTATTTTCCAAAGCTATACTTGTTTACTAGCCAAGTTATCATGCTTGTACGTGGCTAAGCTAGAGGTTGAATCGTAAAGTGAAAATGTATGTCACGGTATAAAACACGAGCAAGGGATACTAGGAGAGTACTACTACTCGGCCTTTTCTTTTCCAAGTCTCTCTTTAAACTGAACCTAGGGTTTCAATATCAAAAACTGAAAGTTTTAGTATCAAACCAGAGAAAATGACTTTTATGGTAGTAACTTCCTTCTGATTTCTTCTTCTTGATGATGAAGACAACGAGATTGTTGGTTATTTTGGTTGCAAGGTTGTTCCTTGTTTTGGAGATGAAGAGGATGATGATTATGATGATGAAGAAGAGGAGGACGACGAAGAGGATGATGAGTATGATTCTGAGGATGATGATGATGATGAGTATGATTCTGAGGATGATGATGATGATGATTAAGATGATCCAGAACACTTCTTTTGGTTTGGGCCAGCGCTTGAGGATGAAGATGAAGACGATGATGTTGATGATGATTGGCCATACAAAGATGTGGTTACGATTGTCGACAGCAGTAGTGAAGAAGAAGGGGATTCAAAATGATCTAGTCCTCTGTTTTCATGGTTCTGCTATGCAAGAATGGTATTGAATCACATCTCGATCCATCATCTTTTGTTTAGTTATGTCTTTTTGTGTGTGTGTGTGTGTGTTATTAGTGTATCTTATGTTTGTTTGTTTTAAATGTTTAATTAGTCTGTTTGTAAAGCTGCTTGTAAGTTTAATTTTTGTGAATGTTTAATATTTAAGGATGCAATATTTTGTTTAGAGATCATGCATATGTTGTTTAATTTTTGTCCATTGTTCATCTGTTGGAGTATCAATCTCTTGATGAAACAGAATGAACTAGTAATGTGTTTAAGGGGGCTTGGCTTAGAGATTTGGATCTGAAGAGTTAGGGTTAACCATGATTTTGTTGTGGCTTTGCTGTTAAAGTGATAGGATCATGAATATGATAGGGACTATATACTGAGTCTTGTATTAGAGTTGAAAAACATAGCCGAATTTTTCATAAATTGCAATGCCAAATCTGACAAACTTAACCAAAAAAAAATCAGAATTGAGAGCACAATTGAACATTAGGCCTTTGAATGCTACATAATTTTGCTTACACAATTAACAAAATTAGCATACTAAAAATAATGTAAAAAACTTGAATTTAGTCTATGCCGAGTGCTCAGACATAAATTTGCTGGTCTTGGTGGCTTCCCATGTTCTTATTCATTATAATCATTATCCAAATGTTCACCATAGATTTTCTCAAATGCATCCCAAGAAGCAAAACCCTTAGGAGGAGGATCATCTTCAACATGGATCATTTTCTTAATATGAACTAATTCCCATTCTTCATCGACATACTCTTCTAGTATATCACCAATGCTTTCCACAAAGTCATCCCATGAAGAAAAGCCCTTCGGAGGAGGAGGATCATTATTAACAAGACCATTGGCAGGAACAACACATTTCTCATTAGAACTCATCCTCTCAATTCCTTCGTTCTTTTACTTATGAACGAGGTATCTAGGATCCAAATCTAGCTAAATATATTATTTTTTCCTATAAATATCTAGTATGCAAATCTAAATATAGTGGGTAGGTTATGTTTACCATGAATATAACAAACGAAAATCAAGGTGATATATGGAAAGTGCGATTTTGCGGATTTTGCGAGACCCAACAGAAAAATATTGCATTAGGATTCTAGGATTAGACTACTGATTGTCAGTTCTAATTAGACGCCTATATTCTTGATGAAACCCTAAAGAAATCTCTAAATATCCTGACACGTTAAGCATTCATGTCAATGAGATAGTACACTTGTTAAAATTAAAAGTTTAACTTCCTTATTTAACAAAATAATCCTTCCTTATTGTTTTTTTAAGCAATTTTTCCTACTACATTATTACTACTATCATAATTGATTTTTTGTAAAATTCATAGACCAGCACTTATTGATCATGCACGGTTTACCAGGGTTTACAGGCATTATGTGACGCTGGTGTATTGCCATATCTTGATTTGTCAAAATACATCATTATTATCCTCTCCTGACCCGTCCCATCTCTTAATTGCACACAGCGTTATCTTTAAGAGTAAAACGAGGTATAGCCTAATTTGAAGGCCATAACTCTAGCATTATGGTTCACCAGGGTTCACATGTTTGGCTCATGTATCAAGCCATATAAGTACCTGACCAAGTGACCAACAATAAGATCTAATTAATAATAAAATAAAATAATTATATTTTACA
Source organism: Papaver somniferum (assembly GCF_003573695.1). Classification (NCBI taxonomy): domain Eukaryota; kingdom Viridiplantae; phylum Streptophyta; class Magnoliopsida; order Ranunculales; family Papaveraceae; genus Papaver; species Papaver somniferum. Next base: position 133,840,089 of record NC_039366.1, read on the forward strand.
TCGACGAAATTAGGGATGGTCATGGGGCAGGTATGGGGCAGGTAGTGTCAATTCCAGTCACTGCCCCGTTCGTAAAAAAAGTACCCATCCCCGCCCCGTTACCCATATGAATTGGGGCGGGCTGGTATGGGGAATACCCATATGGGACGGGTTTCCCATGGGTTACCCGTAACACTGAGTTAATACATAAATTTGATTATAATCAAAACTTAAATATGATTCAAACAAAAATAATAACGTAAGAACGACGCATTCTGGAATCTTAAATTCAGTAATTTATCTTAAAGTGAACAAAAAAATCAGTTAATGACTTATTAGTTTTTCTGTTTTTCCTGTTCCGTTCTATCTTCGTCCACGTTAACCATTTCATTATCTGCTTCATTTTCTCTATTTTAACTTTTAGAGAATGTGTTTTATCACAAAAAAAAAGAACGAAAGTGATGAATGTACAAGAACGATCGAGAATATGATAAATGAAAGAAAGCTCGACTAAGTGGTGGAAGTATAAAAATTATACACATTGTTGCATAAAAGTCTAAACCCCTAACTTGTGAAAGATACGGGGAGGGTATGGGGCGGGGACCTTGAATCCCATCCCCACCCCATCCCCGTAGCTTAGTTTTCGGGTATTACCCATACCTGATCCCATCTCCATTTGTGCGGGTAAAACCCTATCCGAATGGGGCGGGTACCCACGGGGATGGGTTTGGGTGGGGCAACTGGCCATCCCTAGACGAAATAGGCAAACGCGCAACAAGCTGCGCCGCGAGCCCTTTTTGAATTGCAACCTAACCTATGGAAAACAAACTCCCTCAAACCAGGAGTCATGACATTACTGTGCATGACTTTCTGGACTCTTCTGAGGAGTCCAACCGCCTCCGGAGCTAAAAAACCAAAAGTATCAAAAGCAAAAGGAATAAAGTTATGCCTATTATCAAGACACGCTTTCTCATGTTTCGCTATCTTACCTGAGGCAGCCCTCAACGCCGCTTGCCCGACTATAAACGTACCATGTCCAATTCCTTCTAATGGAGAAACCCCAGTAAGATTAACACATGCATGTTTTCCGTTAGCCCGCCCAAAAATTAAAACATATGTTGGTCTGAGCGTCGATTTCCCTTCGAGTGGATCAGCCAAAAAATTGACAACCGCTTCTTTCTTTGCAGAAATACCGGCTCTCCATAGTATATCATATAAAATGTCGGCTCTCCATAGTATATCATATAAAATGTTCCTCACATGATCATGTCTATGTTTAAAACCAGGGTCTACCTTACAATGAACTGAATGTTCCCCATAATTGGAATAACAAGTAAGAAATCCTGAACATGCCCGGCTTGCAGACAACCCATAAACCCTATCCATGTCTTTAACTGCTTTACCAACAATTAAAATAAAAATATGGTCAAACATAAGGTCCTTGCACAAATTGTGTATATTTATTTTTAATTAGTTAACAGGGGCCATATCTTGAACTGTAGCTAGCATGGGAAACTACCAACACTATGTCAACAGCGCCTGAGACATAGTCTATTCTTTCTACCAAATGATCAGCAACAGAAATCTCTCTCGAATCCTTTCTTTTTCGTCGAAATCGAAATCCAGTTTCATCTTCATCAATTTCACACCCTAAAATCTCCATCAATCTTTACTCAATTTCGACTTAGATTACAGAGTTTGGATTTGGTTGATTGAATATTCAATCTTCTCTAACCTGTAAAGCTAAATTTAAAGTTGGGTGAATTGAACGAACCACCACCACCATCACCAAGTTCGTCCTCTGTTTTCTAATCGAAGACTGGGTGAATTCATTGAATTAATTCCACGATGATTATCTTCATGTAATATTCATTTGGGGTTTCTTGGAGATTCATCTGCAGAAAACTTCATCAACAACAATGAATCAATTGATTCTTCTGTGAAAGATCGATTCAGGCCTAGATTTAAGTTTAATCGATCTCGCATAGAAGTATTTATTTTTGATTCATTTTGATTTTCTTTCTGAATTCGGGTACGAACAAAAAAATCTTCAGTATGGAATGAATATTAATTGCATCGCATCTAACTCCGGTCATTTAGAGCCGTCAAAGCAGAAAATTATGCAGCAGGATAACAAGATTTGACTGAGAAAATTCTAAACATAGAACGTGCAACATGCAAATTGAAGGATCTTTACCTACCTATTTTACCAAATTATTTACGATATACACTTAAATATTTTTCCAAATTATTTATTAGTAAAGATATTACCAAATCTCCATTTACCCTACGTGTTCATCTCTCTCGTCTTAAATCATTTCATGTTTCTGCTCTTAAATCTTCTAACCCCCCCTAGAAAACAAAACAAGTTGTTTACTTTGACTCATCTGACTCATCTCCTGAATAAACCATATATTCCCTGTCAGTTTTTCTTTGCGGATTAATCGGATCGACCGTGTAAGTAATTATTTTCAGTACTGCTTTGTTAACTGGAATTGTAACTCTAATGGTCATAGTAGGGTAAATATCGTCTTCACATGCAACTGTATGTAGGTAGATAACCTCTGACTATTTGTATGATTCATATATGATAACTGAACTCACATTGTGATTTGTGATTACTCTTTGTGACAAGTTTTATTATTTCGTAGTTTTATTCGGACCACAATAACATTTTCACAAGATGTTGACAAGTTTTTTCTCCGTCCAGGTATCTGAGAATTCATAATGGATCCTAGAGTGGATCCTAGAGTAATGGATAAATCTTGGATGTATACCGATAGAACCAAACCGCATTATCAAGACGGAGTTGATGCATTTATAAAGTTTGCTATGCATAAATACCAACAGGATATTGCGACTGGGAAACGGAAACCATACAACAAGGGCAAAGTTAAGTTTTTATGTCCATGTGTGAAATATCTCAACGTATACGTGCACAAGGCAAGTGAAGTTAAGTATCACTTATATACTTCTGGATTCATTCAAAATTATGTCGTATGGACTAAGCACGGAGAAGGAGATGAGTCATCATGGTGGACACTTCTGGATGGTAATGGCAGCTACGGTCCGAACTCTGATGAACCAGCACATGATGCAAAGACTATAGAAACGGTTAATTCTTTATTAGAAGAAAATTTTTCAAAGGAATCTGAGAAGATGCAACGGATACTCAATGATGCTGGGAAACCCCTATACGAAGGATGTAAGGATTTTACAAAGATATCAACAATGTGTGAACTGTTTAACTTGAAGAGGAAGCACGGATCTTCCGACAAGTTCTTTAATGAACTTCTACCACTGTTACAATCCATGCTCCTTCCAGGAAATGAGATGATGAAAAGTACATATGAAGCTAAGAAGGTGATGAGACATTTGGGTTCAGGTTACGAAAAGATACATGTATGCATCAATGACTGCATTCTCTATAGGAAGAAATACAAGGATGATATCAAGTGTCCCACCTGTGGGGAATCAATATGGAAAGTTGACGACACCACCAAAGAGGTGCATGAAAAAATTCCGGCAAAAGTCTTGTGGTATTTCCAATTATCCCAAGACTGAAACGTCTATTTCAATCAAAGAGAATTATCGAATATTTATTGTGGCACGACACCAGAAAGAAAGAAGAGGGTGTTTTACGGCATCCGGCGGATTCACCAGCATGGAAAAATATAGATGAAAGATATCCCGTAATTCGTGATGATCCTTGAAATTTGCGGCTAGGCATTTCGGCTGACGGGGTTGACGTAAACAAAAGCATGCAAAAACAGCACAGTGTGTGACCAATTCTGACAGTGATTTACAACCTTCCGCCATAGTTGTGTATGAAGAGAAAGTTCACCATGCTGTCATTAATTATCGATGGGGGCCTTGTATGGACATTAATGTTATGTTACAACCGTTTGTCGAGGATCTCAAGGAATTGTTTGAGGGATTCCAATGTTTTGATGCGCTGAAACAGGAGATGTTTACTCAACGTGCGGTTGTTTTATGGACAATAAATGATTACCATGCTCTCGGTACACTGCGTGGTTGCCCCTACCAGGGACGAGACGCATGTAAGGTGTGTGGGAGAAATACTTACTATGTCAGGCTAAAACATTGTAGAAAAGAGGTTTATACCGGGCATAGAAGATACCTACCATACGATCATCCATCCAGACGTCAGAAGGGGTTCAACGGAAAAGAAGAAACTGAAAGGCTCCGGAACTTATGACCCCGTCAAAAATATACAATGAGGTAAATATTATAAAGAATAAATGGGGAAAAGGACGGAAGAACATTGTGGTGGAATTCGTGCAGGATAACCCTGGAAGAGGTGGAAAGATGAAGAGAATCGAAAAGACCATCGACCCAAAAAAGGGGAAGGGGAAGGAGAAGGAGATCGAAAGGCGCTACTGGAAAAAGTTCAATATATGGTTCCGTCTCCTCCCCTACTGGAGGTATCATGTTGTCCACCATTGCATAGATTTCATGCACGTCAAAAAGAATGTATGCGAGAGTATCGTTGGAACATTGTTGAACAATGAATTTAAGTCGAAAGACTACCTTGCTGCTCGAATGGACCTGAAGGAGATGGGTTTTAGAGACGAGTTGTAACCTCGGGAAAATGGCAAAGGGGGATATATACTAAAGGCAGCATGCCACTCATTAAGCCCGGAGGAAAAGGATAAGTTATGTGCAACATTATCCGAGATAAAGGTTCCACAAGGGTATTGTTCAAACTTTTCAACACTAGTGAATCGAAGAGATCGAAAGCTTATCGTACTAAAATCGCATGATTATCACATACTAATGCAACATTTTTTTCCCATTGCGATTAAATCAATTATGTCGCAGCCAACAAGATATGTTATTATCAGGTTTTGTTTCTTTTTCAGGGAAATATCTAGCAAAGAAATCAAGGTGGCAGAGCTAGAAAAATTACAGTCGGATCTCATTGTGACGTTGTGCTTGCTTGAGAAATACTTTCCTCCATCCTTTTTCGACATCATGGTTCATTTAACTGTGCATCTTACCAGGGAAGTGCAAATTTGTGGTCCTGTATTCTTTCGATGGATGTATCCGTTTGAAAGGTGCATGAAGGTCATAAAAGTGCATGTGCGAAACAGAAACATACCTGGAGGAAGCATTGCTGAAGGGAACCTTGCGGAAGAGACAATTGAGGTTATCAATGAGCACCAACAACGCATGAATGATACATTCGGAATTCCACCAGACAAACTCAACACATATGACACTGGCGAAGATTCTTATTCTTTCAGGGGAAAACCAATGTCAAATCCTAAGTTTCCTCGTGTTGATAAGGATCTGTTTGATAAAGCGCATTTCTATGTATTGCGGAATTCGCCTGAAGTTGCTCCTTACGTTGAGTAAGTATAACTAGATCTAACCAGATAACCTCATTTTTTATTTAGTTTTTGATTCTGTGTCCGAATTTCTGTAAAGATAATAACATTAATCATTGCACTGTCCAACCGACACCAGAATTTTTTGAAGGTTAAATATCTTGGTATGAGTGATAGACAGCTAGATCAAAAACATCGTGAAGAGTTCTCCAAATGGTTACAAAAAGTGGTAAGAGTTTGCAGAAAATGTCACTCTTGCTATGTAACTTTTGCGTTGAGACGGAGGCTAATCCTTATAATGTATTTCAGGTTGACAGTGAGTGGGCAGACTCTAGGGAAAACTTCAATCAGGACTTAAGGTGGCTATCAATCCCACCGAATGCATAAGTAGAGACATACGAAGCATATCACATCAATGGATACCTGTTTCGCACAAAATCTCATGATGGTTCCGTTAACCAGAATAGCGGGGTTTACGTAGAGGCAACTGACACGCACATTAAACAAGCGGGGATTACCCTCAATCTGGCGGATTATTATGGTGTTTTACAAGAGATATGGGTGCTGACATATCATTCGCTAAAAGTGCCACTTTTCAGGTGTAAATGGGTTACCAAAGCAGGGGTCTCAAAAGACAAACTTGGCTACATTTTGGTTGAGCTTGATAAGTTGGGACTCCAGGATGATCCTTTCGTTGTAGCCTCCCAAGCTAAGAAGGTATTTTATGTGCCAGACCAGTAAAATAAAAGAAAGTCTATTGTGTTAGCTGCACCTACCCAAATCTGGAAATATGCTGGTGATGAAGTCGACGAGGAATTCAGTACGAAAGTTATTTTTCGGAATTAGTATAAATTTCCAAAGGCAGATAAACTTGACCTGCAAAGGACGTCCAGGGATGATTACTATCGGGACGACATTAAGGGTAGAACTGCAAGGAAACCACCTGCACCAGCACCAACAGCAGTCCCTGCTTCTCAAACGACTGCTTCTGAGCAACCATTTCCAAGGACTAAGCGACAAGCCAGGTGATAGAATGTAGTTGTTTGGATTTTTATGTTAACTAGAGAATGAATGTATGGATTGTTGAAAAAAAATTGATTCTTAAATCATGGTGGGGTTTTGTATGAAGATGGGTTTTAGCAATGTTGGATGAGTTTGGATTTGGCTATACTGATTATTGAATTAATATTCTGTCATGCTAGGATTAGTAGTAATAGTACTAGGCTTGCACATAGTTTTTTTTTTGGAATTGGGCCTAAAATATTCTTTGAATTAATATTACTCCAACAACATTTTATAAACTGGAGTAATACCCACCATCTTAAACAACATTTTATATACCCTATTGATTCATTAATTCAGTCATTCCTTAGCATCTCTACTTAACAATCATTGGAATTTTAGAATCATTCACCAAGAACATTGCTTGTTTGTACATTTACAAAAACAAGAAGACAATAACAAAAACAAGTCCAATACTACAAACATTCCTTTAACATTTATCAGCTCATTGAGCATTATAGCAAGGTTTTTCAATTTCCGCATCAGCACCACAAGTTCACACAACTATCAAACCCTCAAAAGATCAAAGCTTTAAACTACCATTACAACTACCATTACATATTCTCAAAATACCTTCACCAAAAGGCCATAAACCAAACCCCTTTCATTACAAACCATTACTACAAACTTGAAACAACGACTACCCCTTTCAACTTTACAATCCAAACACAAAAAAATTCCCTGTATCTTACTACTTGCCCACAAAATCAAAATAAAAGGAAATCCAAAACCGTCTGCATCAACTTTCAAAATACAAAGAAACTTGCCATCTTTCGCACCAACATCAGGAAGAGTAGAAGGAAGGAAAATTACCAGAAAAGATGTTTTGCAAAAAACTTGTTGATCGTTTTCAGGATTTATGCATGCCTGAAAATCTAGCCTTTCCTGGTAACTCTGATGAGCTTACCACCGTTCATTCTCATCAGTATCCATACCCTCTTCACCATAGTCCTCGCTATCAGATGGTGCAGGAGAAGTCCCACTGAATGATGATTCATCATCACTATCCTCATCCCCTTCTTCCTTTTCTTCATCACTTGACTCATCATCGAGATCAGCAATTCGACGGCTCACCTTCACTGCAACAGGTTCACCCTCACTCATGGTGCGAGCAAAAATCTTGGGATTGGAAAGTTCATATTCAAATCGCCTTCTCGCCTTCTCATCATGATAAGAATTCATCCTTTGCTTAACCTCCGCAGCATCCGAATCTAGGTCACTGGTATCCACTTCCTCCACTTCATACTCGTACCCTTCTGAGGCCTCGAAATCACTTTCTGTTGAACTTCCAAACTTTGGGGTCTTGGCCTGCTTCTCAGCCTTTTCCTCATCCTTCCGTTCTTGCCATTCTAAGAACTTGGGTAGCCATGCATTGTAGAGATCCTCAAATCTCCTTTTCTTCCGCTCCCGAACAGCCTCTTCTGCCTCTCTCTGAAGAGTTTGCTCTTGAATCCGATGATCAATTTCAGAATGTGCATCTTCTCTTAACTGCTGCAATTCCTCTATGCTCAAAGAAGGGAGAATTGACTTGGCTTGTGCAAATTCAGGTGTTACTGGTGGTGCATTTGGAAGATTTCCGATGGAATTGGTTGAATTCTGGGCAGGATCATCCATACTCTCAATTTAGTTTGCTAAACCTAAACCTTTCCTCTTATGTTAAAGATCTATCTAAAAATGGTAATCTCTCTGCTAATTAACCCCTCAAATACCCCATTGTGTCAATTCAATTCCATTTATGTCGCTTAGTTAGCCGTCATGTCACTTTGTTAACTACGCCCATTCAAAGCCATCCGTGTCCCCTTCACTCTAATAACCATATTACCCTATCAATACCTATTTTCAACACCTAATTACCATTAAGACTTTTACCCTCTTTGGAACTGCCACTAAGGGAGTATCTGGCGGGTCACCAAACTTTGATGTTTATCTTTGGGGTCTAATTAACTCTTTATGTTTTATGCATACTAGGAGATGGCAACACCAGTTGGGAGGCTTCATTGCAACCTGCTAAAAATGCTCTTCCTTCTAGAACAGTCCTTCATATAATAGCGTGTCCAAAAAAGGAAAATTTTGGCCATATTACGTTTCCAAAGTAATATTAACAATAACTAAAGCAAATACCAATTAACCACTAAACTCAAGATGGATATTAAGAGAAGTAATAAGGGAGAAGGGAGAATTTCTCATTCACTTAAGAAATTGGGATACAAAATACAATAGTCTAAGGGAGTTATTTATACAAGTCTTAAGGTGTTAGCTTGTATACACCACCTAATATTACATGTCACACTACATGTAGGATGTTATGTAGCAATAACACATCTAGCTTGCAAACCATGCAATTCAACACCCACTAGCTTTAGGTGTTAATTTCATTCAACAAAGTAGCTTACTATTGCTTAAGTAGCTTATACAAGTTGCTTATACAAGGTTCTTGGTGTAACAAGGTGCTTATGAAAGGTGCTTGGTCTAACTAATGGTGCTAAGTGGATAGCCACCATATCCCATGCATATTATAACATGCCACACTTTGATTTGGCGTGTTTATTAAAATGCTGAGTAGCTGAACTAGTTTAATTTTTTCAAAACACCCTATAGACACGTCTAAAGATGGGCAGATTGGTGGATTGATACGTTACCTAACTTCTTTGAGGTCATGCGTTCGAATATTGCGTTCGAAAGCTTTTTATTAATTTTTTCAAAAGGATGGGCTTGTTCAGAAGGATAACAGCGTCTTCTTCTAGAAGTTTTAAGGTAATTGGGCTTCCACTTGCCACTTCAAGCCCGTCTCTGACGAAAATAGTTGAGGGGAGCTGTGGTTATGGGTTTCGACTTCGGGTCACGGGTAGCCCGCTTAGAGAGTCCGCTTGCCAAATAGCTGCCAAGTGTTTGCTGCCGCCTCTTAACGGCCAATAAGTTGCGGTGACGTTCAATATGTCTTTGCATGCACTTAGGCATGTGCCTCCACGATATCTCAACTAATTGATCTTGAGGATTGAAAAAGGATAGGTGAGATGTGTTAACTGTTGGTCTTCTTGTCCATAAGGCATGTTTGGAAGAAATCAGTTTTAATTTCCAATTCTGTAACTCTGTAACTTCCACATTCCATCTCCGCAAAATCCTTTCAGTGTTCCAATTATTGAAGCTATGTCAAAGCGAGGTTATAATGCATATCTAAATCTGAATGATCGCCCAGCCATGTCTATAAATCAGGAATCCATGGGTAGACCAGAGGAAAAGAAGGCTAAGATGAATATGCAAGAAAACCAGGTATTGATTTTTGATAATCATGGAAGAATTGTTGGGTTCAAGGTGTTGAAAGTGAATTTCATAGTTGTAATTGGCTTTATTAGTAACTGTGATGGTGTTATTGATTGGGATTCCCCCATTTCTCCAATTTGACAGGTAGTAGAGATAAGCAGTAGCAGCAGTGAGGAACCAAATCCAAACATGCAAGTTGGTACTGGAGGTGTTGGAGAAGTCAAAGAGGATAGGGTTGTTATGCATGATAATTCCAGTGCTTATGCGTTGGATCCTCGACTTTCTCAACTCCAAGGGGCTGATGAAGGGTGGGTGGTGTATGTCGTTCATCCTGACAAAGGCCAGTTTGTGATTAATGAAGGTGTGGTGCTTGTAGGGGAGCAACAGGTGGTTTGTGGTGGTGCTAGACAGGGGTTCTATTCTGCACCAGTTCCAGTTGCATGCAAAGCTAAGATTCGGGAGAATGACACTCAAGGTCTCCCCAATGATGTGGTAGTCTTCCCAATATCTTCATGCTGGCACCAGTGATGCGACAGTTGGAAGAGGATGCTTATGATATTGCAATCTTCGGACCAGGGGAGATAACTGATTCTAATGAGATTCCTGAGGATGTAGTAGTGCCTATGCCTCCTCCTAGGGGAAACTATTATGTGCCAAGGAGGAGGGTTGCATCAGAAGGGAGTGGATCTAACAAGAAGGTTGTTGGAAGTGGTGTGGGGACCTCTGGGGTTGCACCAGGAGCTTGACCAGTATTCAACCATCCCCTTCCAGATGGTAAAGTAAGTATTCATGTAAAAGTTTTTTGGGTGAATATTGCATATGTTTCTCATGGATAAACAGTTAATGTTAGTGGTGCTGATTTTGGATTTGATAGTGTTGGTTTTAAAGACAATGATGTTCAATTGAATGTATATGTGGTTCTGGGTTATGGTATTATGCTTGGTTGAGTGGATGTTGTGTTTAATTTTGGTTTTGAGCTTGATATGGTGACTATAGTAAATAGCAGGGGGAATTTGAAAGGGGGTTATGCCCAAAAGTGTTTTCTACAGAAAGTTATTTACTAAAAATGTCTAGTTTTTTAAAATTTCCAAAAAAGGTATAATGTGTACACATTATAGGTGTGGATTCTTGATATTGTGTACACAATATCAAGCAATGGGTACATATTCAAACATTTTTGGTAATTTATAACATTTTTTGGAATAACTAAAGAAAACTAGACACCTTTGGAAATTTTCTCGTTATCATGAAGGTTTGAAATTGTTTTATGGGGTTAATAGTTTTATCTGGGCATTCATATGAACTACTCCAACTGGTAGCATAGGCAACTTTGAAGTTATAGAGATAGAATAACATATTGGTACAGAAATGCTTGAGATAGCAATGAAAAATCTTACCAGAAATGCAGTGTGGTAGCTGAGAGGAAATTTTGATAGCACACATAGTCCAGGAGTAGGATCTTTTAGAAACCAAATTGCAGACTCCCAAGTTATTTATAGCATTCCAATGCAACGGACTACCAAAGAAATTTTGATTATAGGTGTTTAGAAGATTTGCAGAAATATTTTTGGAGAACCCAATAACTTGCAGAACATGCAAGTCAGAATCTATTCCATAGAAAGCTAGGGAATTAGTCTTGAGGGTTTTGGGTGTACTTTTTGGCCACACTTTCAACTTGGCGTGTTTATTTAAATGTTGAGTAGTTCAACCAATCTAATATTTTCAAAACACTAATCAAAAACATCTAAAGATGGGCAGCTTGGTGAATTGGTACGTTATCTAAATCCTTCGAGGTCATGTGTTCGAATATGGGCGAAAGATTTTTATTGATTTTTTCAAAACTAACTTTTTAGCCACGCTATAAAATCGGCGTGTCTATAGAACGCACACTATGGACACACATATACTAGCGTGTCCAAAGAAGAACTTTTTGGTCACACTTTCAACTTGGCGTGTTTATTTAAATGTTGAGTAGTTCAACCAATCTAGTATTTTCAAAACACTAATCAAAAACATCTAAAGATGGCCAGCTTGGTGGATTGGTACGTTATCTAAATCCTTCGAGGTCATGCGTTCGAATATGGGCGAAAGATTTTTATTAATTTTTTCAAAACGAACTTTTTATCCACGCTATAAAACCGGTGTGTCTTTAAAACGCACACTATGGACACACATATATTAGCGTGTCCAAAGAAGAACTTTTTGGCCACACTTTCAACTTGGTGTGTCTATATATCCTACACTATGGACACGATATACTGGCGTGTCTATAAATCGTACACTATGGACACAATATACCGGCGTGTCCAAAGAAGAACTTTCTGGCCACACTTTGAATTTGGCGTGTCAATCAATCGTACACTATGGACACGCATATACTGGCGTGTCTAATGAACCAACTTTAAAACCACACCTTAAGTGGCGTGACTAACCCTTTGGACACGCCACAACTCCCTAATGTGGCCATAAACTGGTCTATAAACACGCCCAATACCTAATGTGGCCATAGACTGGTCTATAAACACGCCCAATCAAAAAATTGAAGTTAACGTGACTAAACGGTTGAAATTTTGACATGCTAGTAGTCCTGGCGTGGCTGAAAGCACTTATATGAACACGCCCATTGAACATTGCGTGTTTATAGGGTAGAAGTATACCCTATAGACACGCCAAAACCAAAAAGGCGTGACATGCAAATTTATATTTAGCGTGGCTAAAGGTCATTTATGTACTAGTGTTAAGCTCTTTAAACCTTGTGATTAATTAGCACAAGTATGAGCAATATGCTCATCAAGAGATTTGTGTTTATGGCCAAGTTTCTTTTTCCTTTCGAGACGAGGAAATGATCCCTTGTTATGTGAGAAATTATCATAAAATTTATTGTCATCAAAATACGAGACATGGTTTGAGTTCTTACCAGAGGAACTTAGGTTTGATGAGGAAGACAACCTGTTGACGAAATCTTTATACCCTTCAATTATCTTCTTCAGATTATCTCTCATTTCATCAATTTTTCTTCTTCCATCTGAACTTTCTTTCTCAACAGGAGCAATGTTATTTTCAGAGATCATCACACGATCTTCCTTTAGACGATCTTTATTCAGATGTCTGTTTTGTTCTCGAGTGTTTGAGGAACTCATTGAACTGACTTTCCTGGTAACATACACAGGGTAAGTACGAAAACCAATTGGTTTAGACATACGAATGTCAGTTGCACCTTTAACAATCAAATCTAAGGTGTGTTGAAGTTGAACCAAGGATTTTTTCTTCAACTTAGAGGTTCCCTTTCGTTTCACCGAACTCTTTGTTTCACAGACAATACATACTTCTTGATCATCAGAATGATTAGATAGTACAACCTTAAAACATCGTTAGAAGATTTCCTCCCTTCATTTGATGTGCAGCCTTTTTGATTGATGGTGACTTCAGGCACATTCGTTTTACAAGAAGGGGTTTCAGTTTTTTCTTATGAGCATGAACCATCTTTTGTGTCATAAGTACTTGGTACATTAGATTGCTTTGAGCATCCTTGAATAGAGAGGTTACTTAAGCGATGTTCAATTTCCAAGGCATCTCTTCTGAGACTAGCTTCAAGAGACGCACACAATGACTGAACATCAGAATTTCCTTTGGATTTGCAATCTCTTATTACACCAAGTAGAACATCGACATGATGTTTTAACCGATTAAATCTATCAGCTTGGATTCTAGCAAGATTTAGAATCAATTGACTCTCTTCAGCTGTTTCCCGTTCAATTGAAGGGTTATCGGAAGAACACATGTCGGTGTTAGTATGTCTCGTCGGTGTGGAAGGTTTATCTATGTACAAGATAGTAGAACCCTTCTTTTTAGAATTAGACGAGATAAAATTCTTATTTCCAGTAACGCGTTTATCAGAGATAATGCTCTTATCCATAGAGTCAGATCGCTACAAACACATACTTATGAGGTCTTAACGTGTTTGCCTGCTCTGATACCAATTGAAAAAGCGGGGGTCTAACAACACCACCCAATATTTCGCTTAGCAATCTGTATGGACTAATTTCGAAACACTTTCTAGAGAATCAACTAGACAGTCAGACTCAATCTAGGTAAAAGTATCTTAAGGAGTTAATATCTCTCTCTTGTTTTGATTTACTCAAGCTAATAGAAATCAGCGAGTCCTAATCAAACACAAGGAATAACTTGGACGGTACCAAAGACCAATGTCCAAGGATCAATCAATGATAATCAACAACCAAAGGTTGGATTAATCTAATTGATTATCTAAACGCACAACTTGTATTATTTCAATTATAAAGATAAACAATATAATGCGGAAACTGAAATAACACAGACACCAGAAATTTTGTTAACGAGGAAACCACAAATGCAGAAAAACCCCGGGACCTAGTCCAGATTGAATACACACTGTATTAAGCCGCTACAGACACTAGCCTACTCCAAGCTAACTTCGGACTGAACTATAGTTGAACCCCAATCAGTCTCCCACTGATCCAAGGTACAGTTGTACTCCTACGCTTCTAATACCAGCAGGATACTGCGCACTTGATTCCCTTAGCTGATCTCACCCACAACTAAGAGTTGCTACTACCCAAAATCGCAGGCTTTAACAATAAACAAATTTGTCTCACACAAACAAGTCTATCAAAGGATCAATTTGTCTCCCACAGAAAAACCCTAAAGTTTTTGTTCCGTCTTTTGATAATAATCAAGGCGAACAGGAACCAATTGATAATCCGGTTTTATATTCCCGAAGAACAGCCTAGATTAATCAATCACCTCACAACAATCTTAATCGTATGGTAGCGAAACAAGATGTTGCGGAATCACAAACAATGAGACGAAGATGTTTGTGATTACTTTAATATCTTGCCTATCGTAGAAATCAAACAATCTCAAGCCAATCAATATGATTGTACTGTTACGATAGAAGATGCAAGATCAGATCACACAACTACGATAAAAGTAGTATCAGCATGGCTTCACAATCCCAATGAAGTCTTTAAGTCGTTAACCTGGTTTTAGAAGAAGAAAACCAAAGGTTAAAGGAGAATCGATTCTAGCACGCAAACTAGTATCACACGTAAGGTGTGTGGATTAGTTTTGCGGAGTTGCTAGATGTCCCCTTATATGGCCTTTCAAATCAGGGTTTTTCCTTAGTTACAAAGCAATCAATATCCACCGTTAGATGAAAACCTGATTTAGATTCAAGCTAATATTTCTCAACCGTTAGATCGAAAACTTAGCTTGTTATACACAAATGAACTGCACGCTTCTAGGTTTTTGAACCGTACCCAAATGTGTGCATTGTTAGTTCAACAATAGTTTAACTGAAAGGTTAACCATATGAGAATTTCATACCAACCATGTTCTTCTTCACCATAACTATCTCAAATGAACTAGTTAAGAGAGTTGTTCAATTGCAAGGAAATCTTATGTAACTATACAAGACACAATTAAAGCAAAGATGATTTGATTCACTCGAATCGGTTCATGAACTTTAATAGCCACTGTTTGCAAAAGCATTCCTTAGTCTTTTAAGATTATATTCAGAAATCATCTTTAGATATATAACCTTCTCAAGTTCGCAGACTAGATTCGCGTACTTAAGACACCAGACAGAGTTTACAAAATCCGGCAGAAATTCTCGGGATGAGAACTTCGCCGGTTCGCGGACTTGGCTCACGCAAGTAGTTTGTCAACTCCAGCAGAAATTCTCGGGTTTGAGAACTTCGGAAGTTCACGGACTTGGCACTTGCCATACTTCCGGTTCTCTTGATCAACAAAGTTCGAGAACTTCGGTTCAAGGAATCCATTGGTTATGTAATATAAACTCTCATTCCAATCCTTGAAACATTCTTAGAGGACGTTATGTAGTTGTTACACCATTTCTCGTCAAAGCAATTTCCAAAGTGATTGAAACATTCATGACTTTAGTCACTAGGTAAAGATAAACTTGGTCGAAGTGAAAAGCTTACCGACACATATTTCGAGATATAGATAGGCGAGGTATACTCGGCTCGAAATACCAAATGTGTATAATCTAGTCTATATATATAGCATACAACTTTTGTCTCAAAGAGTAGGAGATAGAATAGATAGACTTTTGAGTGACATATAAGTTCAAGTTTCCACATACCTTTTTGTCGAGAAGTTCCACCGGTTCCTTGAGTATATCTTCTACTTGTATGATGAATCGCCATGAAGTCCTTGAGCTCAACTACACTTACTATCCTAGTCCGAGACTTAGTTATAAGAGACTAGAAATCAAGACTTACAATTTTGATCACCAACATTGACAAACATGCTTGAGATAAAAACGCATGCGAGTTTGACCGAGCAGTGCTCTAACAAGATGGATTCCCTGTAAGTTCTTTAAACACATTTGGGATATTGTAGGTCCTCAGCTAGTAGAAGTAGTGCAAGACTTTTTTAAAAACAAGAAGTTAGATGACAATCTTAACAAAACTTTCCTTTTCTCATTCCAAAAACAAAAAATCCAAAGTCCCCTTCAGATTACAGACCTATAGGACTGTGTAATACTCCATACAAAATAATAGCAAAACTAATGGCAAACATATTCAAAATATCCTTAGAAAAAATAATATCACCTTTACAATCGGCTTTCCTATCATCTAGGCAGATTTCAGACAACATTATTGTTGCACATGAAATTGTTCATTCTATGAAAAACAAAAAGAAAATAGGTAACATAGGTTTAAAGATCGACATGTCCAAGGCCTTCGATAGGGTAAATTGGAACTTTGTTATAAAAACCTTAAGAGCTTTTGGTTTCTCAGAAGATTGGTGCACATTAATTCACCAATGTATCTTAACAACCCCAATAGCGGTTTTACTAAATGGGAACCCTTGTGATGAGTTTAATCCCACTAGGGGAACAAGACAAGGGGATCATTTGTCCCCTTATCTTTTCATCTTGTGTATGGAAGTTTTCTCTAGATTGCTTAGTCATTTAGAATCTCAAAAAAAGGTGCAAGGCATCAAACTAACACCTAAAGCAACACCAATATCCCATCTTTTCTTTGCGGATGACTTTCTTTTGTTTACAAAAGCAGACCTTATCAGTTGTAATAACTTACTGGAAGCTATACAAATGTTTAGTAAAGCTTCAGGCCAAGTTATTAACTTCGCAAAATCTAGACTTTTCTTCAGTAAGAAAGTCCATAACAAACATCAGGGCATAATTTGTAGATTAATGAAAATAAAAAAGATCAATATAAAAGACACACACTTAGGAATCCCTCTTTTTATAGACAGATCAAAACTCAAGGCTTTCGATAACATAATAGAAAAAATGGAACAAAGAACAAAGATTTGGTTAGGGAAAATACTATCACAGCCTAGTAAAATAGTTCTAAATAAATCTGTGTTGTCTAGCATGCCCATTTTTAGTATGGGATGCTTTGTATTACCAAAAAATATAACTAAAAGGATCAATGATATCCAAAGAGACTTTTGATGGGGAAAACACACTAATTATAAAGGAATTTACATAAAAGCTTTTGACTTCTTATGCAATCCTATAGAACATGAAGGGTTAGGATTTAAAAAAAGAAAATAAAGTTAACCAGACCATGATCAGTAGAATAGCATGGAGATTAGTTAGTCATCCCAATGATTTATGGGCTCAAATTTTAAAAGGAAAGTATTTCAAAAAAATTGGAGCTCTATTATCCAAGAAGAAATCAAATGCTTATAGGATTTGGAACTGTATTCTACAAGGCATAGCACACATCAAGAAATACAGTATATGGGAGGTGGGAGATGGCTCCTCCATTAACATATGGGAAGACAGATGGCTTCCAGCCAGAACTAAAACTTTGGCAAACACTGTCCAAAGGACAAATACCCACATAACACTTGTGTTTGAGCTAATAAACTCAGACACAAAGAAGTGGAACATTCAGTTACTCCATTTTATCTTTGATAACTCTGTAGTGCAGGAAATTCTTAATATCAATCTATTCACTACAAGATCTGGTCAACTGAGACAAGACAAATTAAGATGAACATTAACCAGAAATGGGGAATTTTCTGTCAAGTCTTTATATGCCAAGCTTCTCAACCCTTCCATTCTAGTTTCTCATGAATCAAAGAAATTTTGGAAAGGCTTATGGAGTATGGATACATCTCAGAGAATAAAATTGTTCATCTGGAAATGCTCGCAAGATGCATTACCAACTAAAACAAAGATTAAATCAGCTATAGATGCAGACAACAATTGTATTTTCTGTAAATCAGAGAGGGAAGCTACTTATCATTTGTTTTTCGAATGTGCATATGCAAGAGCTGTTTGGAATTTATCTCCAATTCCATCACAGGGAGTACACCTTACCTCTACCTCTGTTAATAAATCCTTCTTAGATCACTACAATGAATGGAAAACAGGAAATCTACAATCTATATCCATGGCTTTTGGCAACAACTAAGTGTTGGTTTATATGGAAAGAAAGGTGCCTTAGAGTTTTTGAAAACAAAAATAGAACCCCAGAACAATTAGCAATAGATATTACCAGACATTTTGCTTATTGACACCCAGAAAATAGGAATCAGAATAAGGCAATTAGCAGTAAGAAAAAGATCCTAAATATCAACTGGACTTTACCTTCTACAAATAAAATAAATCGTGATGCTTCATGGTTGTCTGACATTACTAATGCTGGTTTTGGTTTTATATTGCGTAATTGGACATGAACTTTCCAAGCAGCTGCAATGGGAAGTTGCAAGACTTTCTCATCAGAAGAGGCAAAAGCTTTAGCTCTTCTCAGAGCTACTCAATAGGCTGTTACAAACAACATACAACACTTGGCGATTGAAGGGGACAACCAGGCAACAATCAATTACCTACAAGGCAAAGAATCAACAGTCCAATGGCAATGCTTAGCCATTCTAGAAGAAGTAAAGTTATTAGCAGATCAACTAGTTTCCATTTTAGGTTTTCAGTATGTAGACAGGAGAGCAAACAAGGTGGCAGACTTGTTAGCAAAGAAGGGAAGAAGCAAAAACACTGCAACGTTTTGGAATGACCAATCTCCTAGTTTTTTAATTCCTTCAATTGCTTTTGACATTGTCACAGTCTATGAAATTTGTAACTTAAATGACAATTTCTCTGTAAGTGTACAAGCCGATGTTAATCCTAGAATTTCAGTCATTGGAAGAGCTACTCAACATGAGTTGGTATCTGAAGAGACTGAATCCGCAAATTAACGGAAGCCAGTAATCTAAGTCATCTGGAAAAAAAAAAAAAAAAAGTCAGCCGTGCGAACTAAAATGAATTACCAGATGGCCAGTTTAAATTGAAAGCATACAAAATGCAATCATGTGCATGAAACATGGGTTTTTACTAGTTGCTAGACTTTGGTTCCTGTCTCCTCAGAGCTCAAGGATACAGAGAGACGAGCCAATAGAACAGACTGAACAGTGAGGTCGTAGTTGCTAGAAGGAAAATATGCTGAAGAAAATCTTAGCAGGAAGTGGTAGTAGTTCTCTGCACACCCGCTGGCGTACGATAACAAATCGTTGTTCATCAACTACCACCAGTGTATCTTCAGCTGTCAATTCTATGTTACTCCGTTCCCTCAAAGAACACTATCTCGAAATCTCCAAAATTGAACCACCACCAGTAAGTAACTAAAACCCTAACCCCCTGAATTTTTATTATTTCCAAAAACCCTAACTTCTCATTATTCCTCCCTTAAAATATTTGCTTCTGTAGAAAATAAATCCACCAAATTCATTCTCAGTTGTGAAAGGAGCATTTGAATCAACTGGCCCTGTTTTCAAAAGAGATTATGGTAATGAAGAGATTGTTGTTTCTGTAATGAAATTGCCTAATATTATTCCTGGTGGTGGTGGTGGTGGTGATTACGAGGAAGATGGTATTAATCAGTTGTTAATTCATGTTGTTGTTTCAAAACCAAATAGAAAAGAATCAATGCATTTTATATGTGGACTTTATCCAGATGCTATAGGAATTCATTCCGTATCACTTGCACCAAAGACCCAAGCTTCTCAGTTGCTTGCTGCTCCAGATAAATATGCTGGACCTACTTTCCAGTATGTTGTTCTTTACCTTATTGTTCTTCTTTCTTTTACTTTGCTTGCTTCATGATATACTGCAACTTTGTACATATTCAGAAGGAGAATATAAAATGATTGAAAAAACGCATCAGGATGAAAAATAAGTGAGATGAATATTAGACCTAACAACAGAAGGTGCAAGATCTTTACTAAAAATAATGTATTTAGTTAAACATCATCATCACTATCTTGTGAACAATCATAATGCGATCTTGTTAAATGATTTATAAGACATTACCTGCCTAAAGAAGAATGTTTCAGTTTTAGATTTATGCTAGTAAAACAATGCATTAACCATTTTGCTAAAATTTTCTTCTCGAAATGGGTTAATTTTTAGTTTATAGGATATGCTGATTTGATGTTGAATGGTACAACATGTGTGGAAGTAACTTTGAATGGTAATTTTGTTTCTGTGAGGATTAGCTCTTGATGGCGTGATTCTGGAAGCTACCCACAAGTTTTCACCTGAATGCAAGAACTTTAACTTGTTGTCGCGTCTACCTATGCTTTTGTTGGAATATGATTTCTCGACCTTTTTCGATGTAGTCTGTGTCTTTCTGGATTGAATTTGATAGAGTGTCTTCACCACCTAGGCTGAGGCCATGTTATATTTGATGTTTTTAGTGACTACTGCTAGTGACTACTTGGCAGATAGTGACTACTGCTAGTGACTACTTGGCAGATAGTGACTACTGCCAAGTAGTGTTTCGCTAATTTAAAAGAAATTCAGCAATTCAGTCTTGTGTGCATTGATCAGTAAAAAAATGGTGTTTAAATTTGAGGAGTGTGTGAAAATTGTGTGTGGTGGTATAAGAACTGTGTTACACCATGTTGTAGAAATATGGTATATTATGTCATGTAAGGATTAGCTCTTGATGGGGTGCTTTTAGAAGATACACGTAATTTCACTGTATGCAGAAACTTGACTTGTGCTGTTGCATCTACATGAAAATTGGTTAGAATATGATATTTTGACGATTTTTAATTTGAGTCCTTGTCTTTCTCTATTGAACCATGTGGTGTCTGATACTTTTAATCGTTTACAGTATCTTGGCGGACATTCAGTACTGCTAGTAGTGTTTCATTTTTCTTGATCTTTTCAGCAGTTCAATCTTGTATGCATTGATCAGTAAGATGTATTTAATATAGTAGTAGTTTATTTTATTTGTAAGTTTGGGTGTGTGATGGTTTAAAAATTGTGGCACCGACCTGAATAATTAGTTAGTAGAATTGGAGCGCGCCAGTTACCAACTATCCTACTTGATT
Organism: Papaver somniferum; assembly: GCF_003573695.1. Classification (NCBI taxonomy): domain Eukaryota; kingdom Viridiplantae; phylum Streptophyta; class Magnoliopsida; order Ranunculales; family Papaveraceae; genus Papaver; species Papaver somniferum. The sequence goes on from NC_039366.1 coordinate 133,861,112, forward strand.
ATTAATTTGTGCTTGCCATCACATTCAGTTCAGTTGACATCTTTTAGTTCGCAACAACACAAGCATTTTATAGGTTACAAAGTGGCGAGGTGCTATACCAGCGTTCATGATGAACATGACCACGCAAGCATTTAGACCATGTGTTCTCAGATATCATTCTTGGCTTGGCTGCATTACGAACCTTGGAGGGTAGAAATTTACTTGCATAAATCAAACTATAGTTAAACATATCGCTATCTCGCATTTTCTTCTATAAGTTCTGTACATATTATGCGACAAAACTGCGTTTTATCTAGGAATGTAAGTCCTTCGACTGATTATATTTTGTGTTGTTTTGTGTGCAGAGATCTTGACCAAAAGATGAGAAACACACTGCACGGATACATAGAAGAGCGTGGTATAAACGAGAGTCTATTTTGCTTTCTCCAATCATGGCTTTATGTCAAGGATCATCGAAATGGACTGAAATGGTTTAAAGCAGTTGGAAGTTTCATTACCAAACCCAAATCAGCTCAAGATGTTCCTCAATGATTTATATAATTTTCAAAATAGAGTGCATGATCAGCCTCAGTCCTTGATTAAGTGCACACTGTAGTGTATAGGACGAAATTGTATACTGCTTCTAATGATTGTTGCAACTTCAATTAATCGCTGAGAAGGTCTTCTTTTTCTTTCTTTTTGTGACTTCACTTTCTCAGAAAGCTTAGACGCATTCTGATTTATTCATGTATTGATGAATAAAGGCAACTGGTTCTAAGAAATCTAAGAATAGGTAGAATCACCTGTTAAAACCTCTCGAGCATCGAACTACAACTTTCTTAGTAGTTGTTTTATTTGTATTGCTCTAGAGTACCCCCATGGTGACGAAGATTGTTGGTTTGAATCAATGTAGCCAAATTGTGTTATGTTTGACACTCATATTTTGGACATATTATTCGAATATTGGCTCTTGGAAACAAAATAATGAATTTTGAACAAAAAAAAAAAAAATGAAATGAAAAGAAATTTAAAGAGGCAAATACAGGAATAAGTCTTCAAATTCCTCCTGTAAACCGCATTATCGAACTCAGAATCAACAAGGGAGCTCAAAAATTCTCAAAAATAACCCCTCTGTGATATTGCCTTGCAAAACTAATTTTTTGAATACATCTGATTTAGCTTCAAAAATTATAAGAACTTAAGATATCACTATGTGTGCGTTTAGAGTTAATAAGCACTGTTCTGCAACAATCCTCTAACATTGAAATGAAGATCAGTCACCTTCAGATGAACAGAGCTGAGTAGCAAGCTCAACAACCCCCAACATGGAAGCATCATTCTGCAACAACAGACCATTAATCTTGGTTACAGAAATATTGGTCAAATAATAGTAAAACAAATGCTTCTTGGTTACAAAAATATTGGTCAAATAATAGTAAAACAAATGCTTAATAATGATAAGACTAACAGTGTTTATACCCCACTGAATGCACACTATCTATTGTAGTTCGCAAGAAATAAAAGCGAAAATTTAACACACCCAAAGGGAAGTCAAATGTCCTAGCATGAAAGTACAGATACTGTGTATCAGTGCATGTGTTATCTCTGCAGCCAACTTACCAGATACAGAACATCATATGCTTTCTTGTAACTGTCAAGTGACTTTTCAATATTGTCATTCCTACAAAAACAATTCTGGAGTCAATAACCCATACTAAACTAACTCTTTAAAAATACGATGAAAAACAAGTGAAAACTTCAACTTACAGGAATCCTACAGATATTCGGTTTTCATAGTTTAAACCGTCAGACATTCTCAGATCTCCAATATGATCCCCAAGAAGGAGGACATTGGTCCTCTTCTTTACTGCGGCAGTGTCTTCAGGTGGTCCATCAGTATCACCCAAATGGTCATGAATAGGTTCAGCCATATCGAGAGCATGCTCATTCTTGTTCATAACATGGATTGTTTTCCCTGTCATGTCACAAGAAACCAAGTAACTGACTAAGCGTGGCAATACAAGTAGTTCCAGTGAAAGAAACAAAATATTGGTGCATGACCACAAAGAAAATGCTCACATCAGGAAGAGAAAAGCCTATTCACTCTGTAATAGTCACGTTGAGAAGTTCAGGATCAAAATTCCACTGGTAACCAACATAGGAGTAATTAAGTTTCTCACAATACGCTACTTAAAGGAAAATGATGCTCTATCATATTTATTATCTTCTTCTGATGGTCAAGAAACCAACGACGGGATTGCTGCCATATTCAGCTAGATAAAGTGTCATCTATAACAATTTGTCTAAACACAATCTAAAATCTGGGTGAGCCAAGAACGGCACCTCTTGGTCACCAGCTGTATTAATCAAAAGGGATGTAACTTCAGTTGGGATGTAGATGCAAGCCAGCAACTAGACCAGTGTTCTTCCTGTCTTATAATTGCTCAATTAGCTAAAGCTAACCTTTTAATGGACAGGCAATCATATTCATGAAGCTGCAAAACAACAGCAGGGTTTGTCTTGGTCTTGTTTCAAAGTTCTATCAACTAGTAGGAAATACATTCAACCAACACCAAGTACGACAGACTAATTCACTAGACGGTTTCAACGAACATATATACAAAGAAAGCACAAATAATCCAAATGTTTCAGATGTACTATAAAGGACGCTTTCATTGTAAACACAGAGTTATAACATAATGACGAGTGATAAAAAACATACCTTTGAAAGACGTGAGGCGACCACTTTGATCAAATTCCATTCTATTTGCTACAACCTTGACATTTTTAAAAGACCTATGAAGTTTCTGCCGCAAGACCTGGGACAATAAAATGAGGAGGATGTGATGAAATATACAGGCTACAAATCTAGCAGGAATGAGAAATTGTTTGTAGAAACAGAAAATCCGTAGTCCGTTTTGAAGAAGCCAACCTCTTCAATGATGTCTGCAAGCCCTGCAGAGAATATAAGAACTGGCACTCCTTTCTCCTGCCAATCAATGAAGCAAAGAATATGAAAACTTGTGAAAAAATTCTAGTGATTTTGGTTTCACAAGTATAATACAAGATATGACACCCAAGTGGTGAAGTCCCTGAGCGAACATCACATAGATAAGAAATTATACAACCTTAAGTCACTCAACAGATAATGAAAAGATCATATCCAACATATAGGTCATAATACTGTTTCCCAATTGAACACCTACCAGTCCTGCTTGACCACAGCGTTTAAATGAGAACCACATCAACATTGAGTCTATTCACCAATTACCTCTGCCAACTTAAGCATGAGCCAGTTATTAAACTTGATGCATATGTATCCATGCCTCCGAACCCTTACATGTAGACCCCAGTTATTAAACTAATCTATGTTAATAGTTCAGATCATATGACAGAAAGTTCTAAGCAGATGAGTTCTTTACCTCTAAAATCTCAAATAGTTCAACTACCCCCTCCCTAAAAGCTATGTTGTTTGCACTAGCCACAGACTTCTTTATGGCATCATAAGTAACACCTCCCTCAATAAGAAGTGAGTGCGTTTTCTCCCACCTGCGGTGATGAATGACAAATGTTATTAGCATCTTTACAATTGACATATCTAAAACAAGCTTTCAAGCTCATACTCATCTTCATATATGTTTGATAACCTTGCTTAATATGGAATACCATTAACTCATAGTTAACTATCGATCAGCTAAACTGAGGGCAAACATTGTTGAATGAATAGGATTAACGATTACATACCACTCTTCCATGAGCTTTGTTTTTTCTTCAATGGAAAGTGTAGGAGAGAACTCCAATGGATGATAATATCTAAATAATTCCTCCCTCTTGAGATCAAACTCTGGATTCTCCTGCTGCAATAAGCCATGACTGCCTAACCATGTTATTAGTGACCATTGAACAAAATTGTGGCGATACATAATCCAACATTATCTTCAAACATTGAGAAAGAAAAACCTACTATTGCCTCGGCTTCCATCGACCCAATACCTCGTCAGCGTAGCATCAAAATCAGCAATTATCTGTTTATCATACACATAAGCATCAACACATGTAAGAAGTAAAAGTGAAAAATTTACTGAACAACAAAAGAGAACAAAAGAAAACAAGCAATAGTGAGTAATGGGTACGGACCTGGAGTTTTGCTGGACCGGCATTACGGATTGCAGCTTTCTTCTTGTTTAGAGAAACGGGTTCATTAATTACAACATCGAAAGCTTTAACAGAATTCGGTTTTTCCATTTCAACTCCAGTTCTGTAGCTACTCTTACAAGACCAAACCCTAGATACATAAACACAAACCAAGCAAGAATCATAGATTAATATCAGTACTTATGTTCAAATGCAACTAGATATATGTTTTGATGCCGCGATAATGTAAAACAAAGATTTATCGAGCATAAAGAAATCAGACATTTTTATTACGGTAGTTGTTTGTCCAATGAATATGGAGAAGATAGAGAAAAGGAGAAGTATATTGCGAACCTGGTTTTGATGGGAAACGGAAGTAAACCTAGTTTAGAAAAGCTAGTAATGTTCCGGCAAGTTATTAGGTTAAATGTAGTGATGCTTTGGAGTCGGTGACTCATTACAGAGGAGTGAAAGTAGAGAGGAGGGAGAGTTTGTTGTGGTGCTCGAAACAAACGGCTGAAATTGCGAGAGCAGCGAGATGGCTTATAAATAGAAGTCTGGTTGGTGAGTAACCTTAGAGCACCCTGGGTTATGAATGGAACCATGGGTGGTGATACTTAAAGCAGGAAAAAAAATGCAAGCATATTGGTACTTGATTGTATGATGTCGGGAACTCAGTTTTCCCTCAAATCTTTATTATTGTAAAGCAATAGGGAAATTCAACACTTTTTTATTGGAATATCAGCACCGAAAGAAAAATAAAGTAAAAATAATTTGAAGGTAAGTTCGTCAAAATAAACCAGTAAATAATTAGGGACAAAAACATACACTTGACTCGTCTATTAACTAGAACTTTCGAGGATCAACAGTGTAGGCCTGATTTAAATTTTGAGTTGCAAGTATGCAACCCTTTTTCATCTCAAATTTTGATTGTACAAGATCAAAATTCCAATAAGCACAAGACTTGTATATTTCAAGACGTGAATTCAACAAGAACTAGTTTTGCGACATTTCAGTAATTTCGGAGCAATCTCCACAGAACCTACGGAATTCCAGTCTTCTTCAATGATCACCGATCTTGATTTAAGACTTACAAGATTGTCATTAACTTTCTTCACTTCTCTTCGCAAATCCTTTTCCATGTTTCGAACCTCACATAAAATCATATCTATTTTTTGAGAAAGATTCTTAAGATGATTATCATGAAGAGATGACAGATCTCCACAACGAATATCGTTAGTTAGATTTAGAGCTGGATTTGATTCACCATTAGATGATTCCATATGAAGTTTCTTATTAGGAAACAATAAAGCCCATACATTTTTAACTTTGTAAGAATTACAGCTAGAGGATGACGTTGCGTCAAAAATTTTGCGAAATAAAATGTTATTATTATAAATAAATATTTGGTGGATTTACACCACACTCCCCCCACACCCCCACCCACCACCATCTCCTTCTTTATTCTTCTACATTCTCCGCTACTTTGTAACTCCCACAACTAGTGTCATAACATAAGTTTAATACCTTTAGTAATGGACATGCAATCTGTTACTCCTATGTTCTTAATGTTAGCTCTACCACATTCTCTTATGTTTGTTTATAAATTAAGACTCATTTCCTTTGTAATGGACAAATCTAATGAGAATGTTTGTCTATAAATTGAGACTCATTTCCTTTGTAATGGACAAATCTAATGAAAATTCTCTTCTTCTTTTCTCTCTACTTTTATTTCTCCTTTTAGTTTATAACACGTTACCAGCACGCTTTGATCACTTAGTAGGTTTTTATGATCGATTTAAGTTTTTTAGTTTTCTAGAAAATAATTTATTGTTTTCCATTGTTTTTGTGGAAACTAAAATCCTTATTTTTTAATTAGGTTTAATTTTATTTATTTTTACATCTAATTTATATGAGCTAAATCTTTAGTTTGTCTCATAAATTATTGTTGGATAATGATCTTCGTTACCGATTCTCCAATAATACGACTCGTGTATTATTCACCGATCCATTACAACTCTTTGTAACACGGTTTTCACTTATGTATTACATCTCGTAATACCAACAACAAAACAAGAAAAGAATGATAGAAAATAGATGATCAATCACAAAACTTAAACAAACTTACTTCGGTGTATTGAGGCGAGTAATCTCTTTGCTTAAGACAATTGATGCCCTGTATATAATGATGTTACAGATTTAGCGGCACATGTCTCCAACATTCAACAATACCTCGATGTTTTTCGCAGCACTTTGATAACACCGAACGGCGAACGCGAATGGATGTAGCACAAACTCTTCTTTAACTCTTGAAGACTCATGCAAACTCTTAAATTCTAGTACTAGTTTTATAACTCTAAAAACACCTACTTGCAATGGAGAAAGAGTAGGGTTTATATAGGTTTAGCGGTGACTCTTGGAGAAGTCCTTTCATGAAGAGTCACAACCCTTAGTGGAGAGTCACATCCCTTGGGATAAGACACTAATGTTGAAAAGACTCAAGTGAGTTGACACACCTATTCATATTTCTATTCAAAAATTCCAACAATCCCCCACATTGAATAGAAATCCATGCATGTTTAATGCAGATACTAGAAAGAGTTAACGCACGGAACATCACTGCATCGGGAGAGATAACTTTTGGCTTTGAATCTTCCGTAGTGAATACCTACCGGGTTTACTAGTTGTTCGGTGAACGCGATGTCTTGAACCGCCCAACTTTATGATGTAAACCGATGCAATAGATATCACACAGTTTATTTCCTTACATATCCGGTTCTCGGTTGTGTTCATTTCGGCCCTGAACGATGTTGGTTGTCATGAGTGCTCTAGATTAACTTAGCCTTATAGTTATCATAGAAGCGACCACACTTCACACTCATATAGGTGATCTCCTATTTGAAAAATATCCTGCCATACTTTCTTAGTGAAAACTAAGCCATATGAATCATTGAGAGAAATTCTCAACCTCTCACTTGACAGGCAACACTGTTTCATCATAGAAATGGGAAAGAGAGTAAACTCTCACAGTGTTTCCGGTGAGTATAAATTTATAACTTGGTTGTCCCTTTTGAACCTAGATAACCATGGGATCTCCAATCACTAGGTTGGGTGTCCGCTATAAATACTACTCTATACATGCTATCCCATTTCCCTCGATGACGCAATTATACGCTTTCTAGAATTTGTATCACTTGCCGACTTGATACAATTCAGATACACTATTTCTTTTAGAGTGCGCACTTTGAGAGCAATTGCCGATACTATATATGTCGTCATTATATTCCTCAAGACATAACATAATATCACAAATTATGTGCTTATCTCAAATATATATTTGATCAGAACAGTATATTAATATTATGCGTGTATTATGGCCACAATAGTATTTTTCAAGATTTAAGAAATTTTAGTACCCCTGCGACTTTGCGTCCAAAGCTCCCAGGTACATAGTTGATCTCACCGTCAACATTTATTTCCACCCACACCGCATTTCCATTACAACAAACACATAATTTCCCTGATGATTTTGAATCATCATTTACCACAGGTAATCATATCTGTAAAATCCGCTCGACCCGAATAGATAAGTCTACCGTTGTACTAGCTATCTGTTCGAAACACCCCCACATTTGATCATTATACCAAATGTTATAGAATCACCACTATCTCCAATTGAATCGGGGAGTAGTCAAATTTCTACTGTGTAAGCGTCCAAATAACCAATGGACCAAAATTAGGATATCCTAACATTCCTTACAGATCAACAGACAAGGAGTGAAACGAAACCCAACGCTTCCATATTAGAATATCAACCAGCGTTTTCTTACACATGGAATTTGCCACAACAAAATGCACCAAGATTACATTATCGTCATCCCATAAGAAGTCATTCGTACAAAGAACAATTATACCATTCATCTCTTAGGATTCGTAATCAATGCATCCAATTACTGAGTATCCTTTTTTAATTTGGAAAACCAAAAATTTTGACTAGAAAACTACCATTCATTCCCATGTCTCCACTAAGACTGTAATGAATATGGATTTCCATTCTCCTATCCAAGTTTCATGTCCACAGAAAATGGCAGAAAATGGCCGCCCCTACAGTTCGACAAACTCAGAAAACCGATTTGTAAACCATATACAAAACGTTCTGACCAATGACCAGACGGGCATACTTGAGCATATCAATATCATAATAAAAATGAAATTGTTAACTTAACAGTTATAATTATCACGACAAACAAAGAGGTTGCTCAAAGATCTCTCTGTTAAGTGATCTGATCTGATCTGTCTCCCCATATTGCAACAGTTTTAATGGAAAGACACTTACCATTATTATAACTGAAAATCAAGTATGTCAAAGCATACCAAAAGAATGCACTCACCAGAAAAAATTTACTTCTTTTATCGGTGGTCGATTGTCGTTGTAGTTTCACTGTTTTCAAAAGATGCCTTCATTTGATCAGTGACCTTTCAAATTCCATGAATTAAACCAGAGATGCTGTCATGCCTTGTCATGAGGTTCTCAATCAATTTTTTTTTTTCCTTTTCAGAAATGATCTATCGGTTTAAAGTCCATCAAGAATATACATCGTCATGGATCTGTAATTCAATACCATACCCCTCTGATCATCCGTGAATCACTATTCACTAATTGATTTTTAATTGTGATCACAAAGTGATAGAAATCTTAACACGAAGTCTCAGCCCTTGGTAATGCTAATCGTCATCACTGTGATCAACAACAAAAACTCAACTTTATTTACGTTGTAGCCATTGGTAATGCTAACCGTCACCACTGTGATCAACCACATAAATTCAACTTAATCCAAAATTCCATTGCCATGACATAAATTCACCACTGGAATTTATGTATCTATCACAATGTGGATACAACTAGTATCCCAATTTGAATCAACCAGTCATCAAACTTCGCTTGTTACCGGCTACTTAGAGACAGGTATTCCCCAATCACTTGTCTCTCATTGAAAAGACATATCTTTTAACTACAGTTGCGGTAATGTATTCCCAAAGTATGTACACAATTGGCTTTCTTGTCAAAACCTCAAGCCAGGAAACACTTTGTGAAAGAACGATTCTCCTCGGCTCCGCCCAAACTGAATTTGTGCAGAATCTACCTTTCATAAGAACCAACTACTATATATGGATTCAATCCATTGACCATTATATACTGGTGCCAGCAACAATCAGAACGTTCATGACTGTCAAAAGAGTGATTCCTCTAGAAACGATACCAAAGCGTTGATGAACTCTCTTTTTATCCAGTCATTGTACCGTCTATGGAAAAGGTTTTTCCACAGATACAAAATACCGTAAAGATAAAATTTCACAGTCCCAAGTTAAAGAACGAACAAGAGAGAGGAGAGCACAAACGCGGAAGCATAAAAGTCTACATTGATAATAATTCGATGTGATAACATTCATGGCTCAACAACCTATTTATATTGTTCACAAACTTGACTACCACTCAAGACACTTTCCTAACTAAGATCAAACTCTAAGCATAGGCACTTTCCTAACGCAATTTCCTAAAATACAAAAGACTTGTTTAACAAATAAACGTGTGTTACTTAACACACGTACTGTATGCCTTAACACCCTCCCGCAAGCGTAACGGGTGATCTTGAACCGTGAGCTTGAACCTGACATCAAGAAATTTCAAAGCAACCATAGAACCGGATGTGATTGAGTGAGGTTGAAGAAAAATTGAAAAGATGACATAATAGAAGATTGAGAAGAAGAAACAATAGATGATATTAAAGAAAGAATAGTAGATGATTAAAAGATAGAGAACGTGATTAATTAAGTAAAGAAGGTTAAAGAATAAGGGAGGCTGTGTAGTAGAACACAAAGTTGAGAAGAAAAGAGGATCGAGTAAATAAGGTAGTTGGGGCTAGTGGAGAGGGAACAGATTAAGTGGAGGTACGTATACCAAACAGATGGGAGATCAAGATTAATACGATAATGAAAGATTAACATGGTAGTGATCAAGATTAAGGAATAAGTGGTAGAAGTCGTGACAGAATAAGAAAGAGGTATGGACGAGATGTACTGTTGTATAGAAAGAATAAGAATGGGAAACAGGTGGTAGTGATAAGAAGTTACAAGTTTGGTAGCGTGCTGCGAAGTCGTACATGGAAGAGAATACAAAGAAGATGACGGAGGACTCGACGTTAGCTTGCTGCCGATGAAGGCTCGAGTAAACAGAGTCACGGACGATGACGGAAAGGAGTATATGGACTCTGAACTTTGGAGTTTGGTGATCGTGGAAGCTGAAGTAGATAATGTGTTTATGGTGGAGATATAAACATAGAATAGAGCTGGTAGTTGTTGGCAGTAGTGACGAAGGAGTTAGAATATGTCATGGTGATCGACAGAAGATAAAGAGAAGTGGGAAGCTCGAACTGTTGTTGTCGTCGGCTTGGCTGCAGTGTATGATGAAGTTGGTGGACTTAGATGCTTTCGATGGAGAAATTGGATTGATGCCATTGATGTATCAGTGAAGATGGACAGCGAGGATATGGCTATTGAGAAGAGCTGGGAAGAACAAGAGACCTTGCTGCCAGTAATGGTGATGATGGAGAAGCTCGTGATAATCACGATGGTGCAGTGAAGAGATGAAAACAGGAAATGATGACATCCATAGCAGTGGTTATTGATGGAAGACGAGTAGAGGAGAAGAACTCAATTGTTGTGATGACATTGATGCTGGAAGTTGTTGATGGAAGACACGGTGATAATCGAGTTTAGTTGTGTTGTACGGGATGAAAGGGATATAAAGGCAGTAACAAGGGTTTTGTGTTGTGGTTGATGGTGAAGACATGAATGGTTGGCAGTAGCGATGGAGTTTGAGCATCATTGGCGATTGACGAACAGAGAAGAAGTGATGCTCGGACTTGGAAGTTGGCTCGAGCTTGGTAGCGAAGATGGAGCTGATGTTGGAGCTAAGCTAATGGCAGTGACAATGAGAGATTAATGCTGATAAGATTGAGAAGAATTATTAAACACGGACGTGAATAAAGAATTTGATAATAAAGAATTGAAGAAGAAGATGCTAAAAAGAAGATGAATGGGAAGTTTAAGTTTTCTGTGTATGAAAAGAAAGTAGAGAAAGAGAGAGAAGGTGAGGATCGAAACTTGCTCTGATACCAAGTTAAAGAACGAACAAGAGAGAGGAGAGCACGAACGCGGAAGCATAAAAGACTACATTGATAATAATTCGATGTGATAACATTCATGGCTCAACAACCTATTTATATTGTTCACAAACTTGACTACCACTCAAGACACTTTCCTAACTAAGATCAAACTCTAAGCATAGGCACTTTCCTAACGTAAACCAATTTCCTAAAATACAAAAGACTTGTTTAACAAATAAACGTGTGTTACTTAACACACGTACTGTATGCCTTAACATCCCACAACCACGAGTCTTTTCACGAAAAGGCGCACCTGTCCGACTTCCGGTATACATGATCGACATTTACTATAGGTTCTTAATATATTGTGACTGTTCACAGACTTGGTTTTCTAACTCTTATTCATGCCATCAAAACTTGATTTTCTTTTTATGAAACCATAATCAACAGCGATATCTTAACTCATGATTCTATGAAGACTTTGCCATTGCAATCAAAGTCTTATGTCAGATGTAGTTAATTAATGGGTTCCATATTAAAAGGATTTGATCCCTTCACCACATTCCTCAATCAAGTTACGCAAGAGGGCTCAGAGTCGCCTCTTGTTCACACGCATAATTTGATACAAATCTGATGTCTTGTATCCAAATACAGTCAACCGTTGTTAATTGTTGGACAAACCGCTATTGGGTGAATAATTTATTTATAGCGGAAAGATTATATTTCCAACAGGAAATTCATTTCCCAACATAACCAAATCAATAACGACGATTAATCACCGAGAATCAATTGTCTTAAGATTGTTGGATAATGATCTTCGTTACCGATTTTCCAATAATATGACTCGTGTATTATTCACCGATCCGTTACAACTATTTGTAACACGGTTTTCATTTATGTATTACATCTCGTAATACCAACAACAAAACAAGAAAATAATGATAGAAAAGAGATGATCAATCACAAAACTTAAACAAACTTACTTGGGTGTATTGAGGCGAGTAATCTCTTTGCTTAAGACAATTGATGCCCTGTATATAATGTTGTTACAGTTTTAGAGGCACATGTCTCCAACATTCAACAATACCTCAATGTTTTTCGCAGCACTTCGATAACACCGAACAGCGAACGCGAATGGATGTAGCGCAAACTCTTCTTTAACTCTTGAAGACTCATGCAAACTCTTAAATTCTAGGACTAGTTTTATAACTCTAAAAACACCTACTTACAATGGAAAAAGAGTGGGGTTTATATAGGTTTAGAGGTGACTCTTGGAGAAGTCCTTTCATGAAGAGTCACAACCCTTAGTGGAGGTCACATCCCTTGGGATAAGACACTAATGTTGAAAAGACTCAAGTGAGTTGACACACCTATTCGTATTTCTATTCAAAAATTCCAACAATTATATTATATATATGCAAATACTTTTGATTCTCAACCATATATTTGTTTATTTACCGCTTATCATAATTGATTTAGTGTAGTATTGATGAGATGGATCTAAATGACCTACACAACGACATTTTTCGTGAAAAACAATCTTTATTTTTTATTATCAGAGGATTGATCATATATGGACAAAACCTAATAAAATTAACAAGTAAACCAACAATAAAGACCCTAGTGTATGATTAAATATAAAGTTTCTCTTTTTATTGCGGAATCATTATGTATAGACCAATATCAACCTAGTATGTACCCGAATGTACAAGATCAAAATTGAAAAGACAAGGGTACCCAAATACATCCCAATCTTTTTGTTTCAACCTATAAGTCCTCTACCGAATGTGATCGTCTATGGACATAGTCGAGACAATACGACGATTCGGTTCACACTTCGTGTTATTGTCTATGGATACGAGATCGAGACAATATAACAACAAGATAACTTGTGTGATTGACTATGGATACAAGATCGAGATAATACTACAACAAAGTGTGTTACTTGATAATAGGTTCGGTGATAACCAAACTCTGTAGGATCACTATCAAGTAATGCGGAGTTAACGTATATATGCATTTTACTTTATTATAATAAACAATTATAATTCGAAAATCAAAGTAAAAAACACAGAAGGATTTTGTTCACGAGGAAACCGAAAATGCAGAAGAACCCCGAGACCTAATTTAGTTTTGAATACTCTCAGAATTAAGCCTTTATACAAAATCTAATACCAACTTTGTATAGTTGAGACCAAGTAGACTCCCGGAGCCACTTAGTTCCCTCAGTATCTCTGCGCCTTCGACTTCTAGAGTTACGCACGTGAATAGCAAGTCCTTTGGATAGTATTCCAAATATCAAAGAAAGAATCTGTTTGGTAACCACTCTAATCAATCTTGCTACAAGATTTAGATGAGTTGTTGACAAAGCTCTTCCGTTTAATCTAATAAACTCCTTTGTCTGATTATATCACTCTATCCAATAACTACCAAAGTAGTCAAGTTTAGATTCGCACTCAGTCAAAATAAATATCAAAATAAATATATAGAGAATGCGATCTCACACAACTAATCAATCGAATAAATTCGATTCTAGTTAGATCCCAGCCGACCAAGGTTTGTGTATACAATTCACAAGATATGAAAACTAATAAGAAATCTTCTTCGTCTTCAAATCTTCTTTTATCTTCAATAACCTGCACAACACCACTTGAATCTCTTGTGATCAATCACGCAATTCGGAGTCTGCTAACAATTGATTATCACAAGATGTCTTTAGATCTACAATCAGTTCCAAAGATCTCGTCGATACTCTGATATAGTTTGAGTGAATCTTATATCGGAAGAGAAGATTCTCAAGCATAAACAAACTAGGTGAAATCAAAGTTTCAACAACCATTAGTCAATCAAATCAATCGAAAATTAATAACACTGCAATTATCTAGCTTCCCACCAACGGTACTCGTAGAGCTTCTTGATCCCACAAAATTCTTTAAACGAGCGGTCGTAAGAGATTTAACCTAATTAGGATACTTTCCTCGCCGAATAGACGGCTCCACCAGAAACAACAAGAAATGAAGTTTGCCTGGCTCTTAGGATAGTTTGCTAGAAATGCAAACTTAGGTATTTATAGACCAAGGATGTTCGGACACCAATGAATTTCCAAAACCAAAAATATTTTCAAGATATGCAATTAATGGAAAAATTCGTCTTTCATAATTCCAATAAATGCTTGTCCAATATTTCCGAAATCTCTCAATGAAAAATCTCCAACTAGTAAATGCACATTACTAATTTTTATTTTCTAGAGCTATACATTAATTGTTGGTAATTGATGTATATAAAATCAAAAACTTTAAGTAAAAGATTCTTAATTATTTCGGCATATGATCACCTTGAGTACTAAGGAATATCTTTGAACAATAAATAATAAGAGTTACTGCTCGTGTTTAAAGTATGTTGACATATTTTCACTGCAAATCCTTATTTCATATTTATATGGATTTGCATTCTTGGAATCAGTTATACCACACTTCCAAACAAGTTTAGAATTGGTTCGCCTGTTTTCCAATACTACTATGTGATTGATCAAATACAAAATCACATATATAGGTTCAATCGGTTCTACCAATCACTAGGATCGGTTATACCTAAATATGGAAACACTTGTGATCGGTCACACCAGTCACTAGGATCGGTTCCATCTACACATGGTATTACTTGTGATCGGTCACACCAATTACCAGGACCGGTTACACTAAATACAAGGATCGATTATACGCACACACTCATGATCGGTCACACCAATTACTGGGATCAGTCACACCAATTACAAGGATCGATCATACCATCACATGGTTACCAAATCATAAGTTCGGCATTGTGATTAGTTATACCAAGATACATAACCTAAGTTAAGATTGGTTCTACCATCTCACACATATTGGTCGTCCAAAGGTTTGTAATGAATAGCCAGACCAATAAGCCTAATGATTTCCCTTTTGATTCACGAAACAAGTTCATGAATGTACTTCCTTTAAAAAAATGTAAAACATTGTTTCCTAGGATAAAATCTTCACCATAACTCATTCACATAATCATAACAATATACAAGATTATGTCGATGTCATATCTACGTTCAAAAATAAGCGTTATACTTCATAGTCTAATTCTCTAATACTATAATCATACTATTATGATCATGTCACATCACTAGAGTATTATACAATATGTACAGTATATACAACTTCACAGTTATGTTTTCAATATGCACGACTTGAAAGATGCGTTAGCAATGAAACAAGTTCAAGTCAGTATTACTAAACTCAAGTGGAATGATAATATCGTCGTTGTAGTTGGTTACTTCTTCGCATTCTTCAGGTCTTCGGCGTAATACTTTTATGTCTCAACATTCCTAGACTTTCTATTTTAACTTAAACGAAGTTGACTCTAGTATTTAAGCGACTCTATATAAGTTTTGATACAAAAATATGACAACCAAACTTGACATACCAACGCTTGGTGAGTTCAACCAAGCTATGCTCTAGCAATCTCCCCCTTTTTCAATTTTAGTGGCAAAACTCTTATTATATATGGAGCTAAACGAATTACAAAATAACTCATTATTCGTACGCTTGATTCCAAGTTTCAACAGCACAATAACCTGCATATATTCAGTCAATAAATGTCGTTGTTGACATATGAATAACAAAAGCTGTTACTCCCCCTAAAGGTAAGCAATGTAAATATTCAATCCGAACATCTTTGATATTCCCCTTTTGTAGTAAGTATTACTACACAACAATATGATATGTTTCTCCCCCTTAGTCAATGCTTTACTCTTTCGTTAGGTATAACGTTTAAGCACAATTGTCCTTTCCTTAGTGATTAAAAATCACTTCTTTACTCCATATATTTCTCCCCCTTTTGTCACAAAATGAAAAAGGTTCGAGCAAATAAAGGACAAACCGAAAGGATCTTACAAATCCAAAAGACTTGTGAACAACCTACAAGATTTAAGCACGAAGGTTTCACATACCACTTTAGATAACCAATATTAAACCGAAACTACAAGTAATTTAGTTTTAATATGTTATCAAGGAAACAATTGCCCAAAGCAATTTTCCCTAATAGTCTAAGAAATCGACTGAGAGACTTAATTCCCTTGTTAGACCGGTTGCATATGCACGATCGCTTATTTCGGTAAAACCAAAATAAAGATCAGAATTAACTTTATTTCTCCCATCTAACTCTAATTATTCAGGCAATAACTTAGACATTTCCCTTTAGACAAAAAAAATACTAGGTTAGTTAATTAGTTGTTAGAGCACTGCTCGGTCGAACTCGCAAGCGTTGTTATCTCAAGCTTGTTTGTCAAGTTTAGTTGATCAAAACTATATACTTGATTTCTAGTCTACTTATAGCCATGTCTCGGATTAGGATCGAATGTATAGTTGAGCTTTAGACTTCACGGCGTTCACTAATTAAAGACGAAGATCTACTGAGGAGCTTGGAGGAACTTCATCGACAAAAGGTATGTGTAGAATAAAACTTATCTATCACTCAGAGGTCTATTTTATTCTATCTTCTAATGAGACTAAGTCGTATGGATTTACAGACTTTTACATCATACACATTTGATATTTCGAGCTGAGTTTATCTCGCTTATCTATTTTTCGAAGTATGTGTTGGAAGCTTTTTGCTTTAGCTATGTTCATCATATTCTTGACGAGTTTAGTTGGAAACAACTTATTTGTTGGAAACTAAATGTTAAGTCAAAAGATGATCATGTGAAAATTACCTTGAACATCTTATATGATTTGTGTGAGACAGTCATTTGATGTTAGCTCAAGAAGTTTCATATTAATTATCCGATCACTTGAAAATTACTCGAAGCTAATGGTACGTGTGAGACTACCATTGTCATCTTCTAAGGATGTTTCAATGATTGGAATGAGAGTTTAGAACAATTATTTATGTCTGGATACAACACGGTATGCATACCTAGTATGCGAACTGTATTGTGATGATTCAGGTCAGTAACTCTTGTTTGCGTACCTAATATGCGAATGGATTTACCCGAGAAGGTCTGGAACTCTTGTTTGTGTACCTAGTATGCGAACAGGTTTACCTGAGTTGGGTTCGGAATGGTTGTTCGCGAACCGGGTTTGCGAATGACTGCTCAAGGCCAAGGTCCGGAGTTGTTCACGTACCAAGTTTGCGAACACAGTGATGAGAATTGGTCATCTACGATTCTCATACTCATGAACTAAAACATTTAAGGAATGCAATCTTTGCAAACCATGGGTTAATGTTCATGAATTGATTATTGTATAAGTACTATGTATGATTACGAATCAAACCGATTTCGATTCAAATTGTTCATATATTTTTCTATGAGATAGTGAACAATTGAACAACTCTATTTGAAACACAATTAAATTCATTTGACTATCTTTCATGATTGATTGAAGTGTTAGATGAATATGGTTAAGACTAAAGTGTTCATATGGCTAACTTCGGTTAACTGTTATTCAACCAACTCAATATACACATTTAGGTACGGTAACCCATATCTAAATATAAGTATATTTCATTTGTGTGTAACAAGCTAAGACCATCTAATGTTGGAGATTGATTGCTTTATTTCTAAGCAGAGTTAGCTTGAATCTTAAATCAGGAGTTCATCTAGCGGTGGATATTGAATGCGTTGTTACTAAGTTATATTAGCTTTGATTGTAAGCAACCGTGATTTGAAAGACTATATAAGGGAGAACGTTAGCAACTGGAAAACCTAATCCCCACACTTATGTGTGTTACTAGTTGCAAACTAGAGTCGATTCTCCTTTAACCTAGTTTTTTCCAAAACCATTATTAGGTTAACGACTTGAAGACTTCATTGGGATTCGTGAAGCCAGATCCAACTATTTTCTTCGTATTTGCGTGTTCTGATCTTACTTGTTCTATCGTATTGAGTTTTATCTTCACTAAGATTTACTCGAGATTTATCTCCGATAGGTAAGATATAAAAAGTAATCACAGAAGTTTTTCGTCTCAGATTCTTGTGATTCCGCAATAACTTTTCATGTTAATCAGTTGGGTTATTGTGAAGTGATTAATATTTTATAGGCTGATCTGCGGGAGTATAAGACCGGATTATTAGTTGGTTCCTGTTCACCTTGATTTTATCAAAAGACGGAACAAAAACAGAATAAATAATAGACATATTGTGGGAGACAAATTTGTTTATAAGTCTTCGACTTGGGTCGTAGCAACTCTTAGTTGTGGGTGAGATCAACTAAGGGAATCAAGTGCATAGAATCAGCCGTGGTTTCTAGAGGCGTAAGGAACGTGATTGTACCTTAATAGGTGTGAGACTTGGTTAGGGCTCAACTACATTCCAGTCCGAAGTTAACTTACAGTAGGCCAGAATCTGTAGCGGTTTAATACAATGTGGTGTTCAATCTGGACTAGGTCCCGAGGTTTTCTGCATTTTCGGTTTCCTCGTTAATAAAATTTCTAGTGTCTGTGTTATTTCTTTTTCGCATTATATTTTTATATGATTGAAATATCACAGGTTGTACGTAGTTCAATCAGTTGAAAAATCCGACCTCGTTTGTTGGATAAAACTTTTATCTACTAAATGAGACTAAGTCGTATGGCTATGTAGACTTTAAATTGTTACACAATAGAAATTTCGAGCCGAGTTCATCTCGTGTTATTTCTCGAAATATGAGCTAAGCTTAATGTCATTCAAACAATTTATTGTTCAAGACAATCAATTGAAAATAACTTGGAACAATGATGTGGGTAAGATTATCATTACTAAGGAATGTTTCAATTTGATTCAATTCAATCATGTGAAAAGAACCTTGAAATATTTTACATGGTATGTGTAAGATTATCATTTAATGTTAACTTAAGATGTTTCGTATTGATTAAGTAATCATTTGAGAATTACTTGGAACAAGTGGCATGTGTAATATTATCATTGTCGTTTCCCGAGGATGTTTCAAATCGATTATCGAGAGTTATTTAGAACTACTGAATTCTGGATACATGACATTACGCGTACTCAGTACTGAAAAAGCGGGGGTACAACAACCACACCCAATATTTCGATTAACAATCTGTATGGACTAACTCCAATATACTTTCAAGAGAATCAACTAGACTCAATCTTAACAAAGTATATCAAAGAGTTATATCTCTCTTTCTCGATTCAATTCTTACTCAAGCAAATAGAAATATGCGAGTCTAATTGAATACAAGAGAAATCACTTGAACGGTACCAAAGACCAATGTTCAAGTATCAATCAATTTCAATCAACAACCAAAGGTCGGATTTCCCAATTGATTGTTTCAAACGCACACCCTGTGATATTTCAATTATAAAGATAAACAATATAAGCGGAAAAGAAATAACACAGACACCAGAAGTTTTGTTAACGAGGAAAACGCAAATGCAGAAAAATCCCAGGACCTAGTCCAGATTGAACACACACTGTATTAAGCCGCTACAGACACTAGCCTACTACAAACTAACTTCGGTCTGGACTGTAGTTGAACCTCAATCAATCTCACACTGACCCAAGGTACAGTTATGCTCCTACGTCTTTGATCCCAGCAGGATACTACGCACTTGATTCCCTTAGTTGATCTCACCCACAACTAAGAGTTGCTACGACCCAAAGTCGAAGATTTTAATAAACAAATCTGTATCACGCATAAAAGTCTACGGTAATAGATAAATCTGTCTCCCACAGAAATACCTAAGAGTTTTTGTTCCGTCTTTTGATAAATCAAGGTGAACAGGAACCAATTGATAACCCGGACTTATATTCCCGAAGAACAGCCTAGAATTATCAATCACCTCACAATAATCTTAATCGGCGCGGCGAAAGAAGATATTGCGGAATCACAAACGATGAGACGAAGATGTTTGTGATTACTTTTATATCTTTCCTATCGGAGATATCAATCTCAAGCCAATCGTTACGATTGTACTCAATCCGATAGAAACAACAAGGTCAGATCACACAACTACAAGAAAGTAGTAACAGTCTGGCTTCACAATCCCAATGAAGTCTTCAAGTCGTTAACCTACAGGGTCTCTATAGAAACCTAAGGTTAAAAGAGAATAGATTCTAGCTTATACATCTAGTATCACACGGGAGGTGTGGGGATTAGGTTTCCCAGATGCTAGAGTTCTCATTTATATAGTCTTTCAAATCAGGGTTTGGAATCAATGTTAGCTTAGTAACAAAGCATTCAATATTCACCGTTAGATGAAAACCTGATTATATTCAAGCTAATATCTTTCAACCGTTAGATCGAAAACTAAGCTTGTTACACACAAATGAAATGCGCGTTTTAGGTTTCTGTAACCGTACCCAAACATGTACATTTGTTGGTTCAACAATAGTTAACTAAATGGTTATCCATATGAGCACTTTCATATCAACCATATTCTTCTTTACCATAACTAGTTCAAATGACTCAAATGAACTAGTTAGAGAGTTGTTCAATTGCTTAGATCTTATAGAAGTATACAAGACACAATCGAAGCAAAAACGATTTGATTCACTTGAATCGATTCATGATCTTTATAGACACGATTTGAAAACTTGCATTCCTTAGTTAATATAAGTATAAGTTCAAGAATAATCGTTTTTAGAAAATAACCAACCTAAGTACGCGGACTGAAGTACCCGGAATAAGTTTGTAAATAGTTCACAAACTCCAGTAGATTTTCTCGGGAATAGAACCTCTGACAGTACGCGGACTCTGTTCCGATTTTCCTGAGCAGCAAAGTATGCATACTTTGGTTCAAGGAATAAGGACTTATACATGTATGTGTTTCCACACAATGCTTATATCCAACTATGGTTATATAATGTAAACTCTCATTTCAATCATTGAAACATTCTTAGAGGACGTTATATAGTTGTTATTCACTAAAATTTTTTTGTTAAAGCCATTTTCAAGTGATTGAAACATAACATACCTTTTTTCACTAGGTAAAGATGAACTTGGCCAAAGCGAAAGCTTACCAACACATATTTCGAGAAATAGATAAGCGAGATAAACTCTGCTCAAAATAGCAAATGTGTATAATCAAAGTCTATATATCGAAACAACTTTTGTCTCAAGATAGGAGATAGAGTAGATAGACTTTTGAGTGATAGATAAGTTCAAGTCTCCACATACCTTTTAGTCGATGAAGTTCCACCAGTTCCTTGAGTATTTCTTCGTCTTGTATGATGATCGCCATGGAGTTCTTGATCTCAACTACACTCTCTATCCTAGCCCGAGACTTAGCTATAGTAGACTAGAAATAAAGACTTATAGTTTTGATCACTAACATTGACAAACATGCTTGAGATAGCAACGCATGCGAGTTCGACCGAGCAGTGCTCTAACAAGTACACGTACTGGCGAAACTAGTTTGGGTCCGGAACTTCAGTATGCGTACCTAGTACACGTACTGGCGTAATTGTGATGGATCCGGAGCTATAGTAATCGTACTCAATATACGTAATAGCGAGACTAGGTTTGTTTCGAAACTTTAGTATGCATACTCTGTACACGTAGTAGTCAGGTTCTAAGTTTGGTAATGACAGCTTGGTACACATACTTAGTATGCATACCAAAATGTTTGTGCTCATGAATGTAAGGGAAGTATGCGTACTAGAACCCCCCCTGAATTTTAATTTCCATAAGGGTGCACATACTCGGTATGCATACCTTGGCAATACGTCTCACGAACTGGAAGTAGTACACGTACTTACCCATTCGAACATATTTAGATGCATTTAAAAGTATTTCTATGAGATATTTGGTATTTGAATAACTATGTAAAATACATATTAGACGTATTTGATCACGATTAAGTTATGGTTAATTATCATGATAAGTCTAAAGTGTTTTACAAAAATGATGAAAAACTTATTATATTCATATGACTAACTTCGGTTAACTGTTAGCCTACTAATTATAGATGGTTTAGTTACGGTTCATCCATATCTAAGATTGTGTATTTTATCTGTGCATATATCAAGCTAAACCATCTAATGGTGGATATGATTTCTAATAATCTAAGATATCTTAGCTTGAATCTCAAGTCAGAATTTCATCTGACGGTGAATGTTGTTTGCTTGATTACAAAGCTATCTCAACTTAAATCGTAAGCAACCTTTGATCTTGAAAGTATATATAAGGAGTTACTCTTGCATATGGGAAACCCATTCCTAACAATTATGCGTGTCCTAGTTTCAAACTAGATCCGATTCTCTTTTAACCTAGGTTTCCAGTTCTTCTGAGAAACATAATTAGGTTTAATGACTTAAATCTTTCGCTTGGTATTCGTGAAGCCAGGTCCGGATATTTTATCTTTGATAGTTCGCATATCCTAATCTTACTACTATCGTTTTTGAGTTTATCACGGATATGTAAGATAATAGAAACCACAAAGTTCTTCGTATCAGACTTTGTGATTCCACAAGAAATTTACGACTTGGAAATTCTTCATTGATATCCAGTTGTTGATATTTCTAATGAGGTGGATAATAATCTAGGCTTCTCTTCGGGAGTATAAGTACCGATTTTTAGGTTTGATGAACTTTATGTTTATTGCAAACGATTTCCTATTTCACCTTGATATTTGATCAGAACGGAAATCATAATAGACTTATCTACGGGAGACAGATTGGTTTATAATTCTTTGCTTTAGGTTGAAGAACCTTCTAGGATGTAAAGGACGTCAGCCAGGGGAATCGATTGTACAGTGTCTTGCGATATTCAAGAGGTGTAAGGAGAGTGACGGTACCTGAATTGATGTGAGAGTTGGTTCGGGCTCAACTAAATTCCAGTTTGAAGTCATTCGTAGTAGGCTAGTGTGTATAGAAGATTAATACAATTTAGTGTTCAAGTATGGACTAGGTCCCGGGGTTTTCTGCAATTTCGGTTTCCTTGTTAACAAAATTTCTGGTGTCTGTGTTCATTTATTTTCTGCATTATATTTTGTTTATACAATTGAAATATCACAGGTAGTGCAATATATCAATCATAGTTGATAAATTCATCCTTGTTTGTTGGATAAGACTTGATTGATCTTTGATATTGATCTTTGGAATCGTCTGAGTACTCTCACTTCATAATTAGGTTCACAGTCTTGTTTACGTTAACTACTGACCGTGTAGAGAAAGAGATAAAACTCTTTAGTTAATATTATTCTTATTTGATCGAGTTTTCATTCTCGGAATATTATTAGGGTTTAGTCCATACAAGTTTCCGAACGAAAAAGTTGGGTATGGTGTTATACCCCCGGTTTTTCAGTTGGTATCAAACACGCTAAGGCCTAATAAGTCTGAGTTTGAAGCAATCTGATTATTATGGATAAAAGTGTTATCTATAATGACGTATCACAAGTTCAGAATCAACTAGATATTTTTGTTTAAAGATTGGATACACCCCCTGAGGGAAGTGTCACATCTGATTTGAAAACCTGCATGAAAACACCTCGAGTGATGTAGAAACTGTGAATATCTAAGAAACACTTATAGCAAAATAGTTGGATGAAATTTTTGATGAAGGTGACTCGGATATTGATAGAGATGTTGATAAGAATATCTCAAAGTATGCCGAGATGCTGAAACATATTGATAAGAAAAAGGTGACGACTTCTTGCCTCACTTCTTTTCTAACTCCTCTCTGTTGAGAAATCAAGAAATTGAAAAGAATATACAGAGGTATTTATGTTTCGAATCGCTCTAACGAATCGATCCTCAAAGATTCTGAGGAAGACATATTTTGAAAGTCACTTGTGTGTGATAATCTTTGTCAAAATTTCTTTTTGTTGAAAGAGAAACTTGCAAAATCTGAAGCAAGGATTAACTCTCAACAAAGTAGTTTCGAAGAGAGAGAATGTATTTATCTCGCTAGAGAAAAATGCCTTGAGAAATATTTAACTAATGCTCTTGACAAAATCAATATGTTGGAAGAGGACTTGAAAAAGTTCAATATTAGTTCAAATAAAATAAGCACAGTGCTAGGAGCAAGTAAAACTCATCGTGATACACGAGGACTTGTATATAAGGGAATAGATGATCCAAGTACTATCAAAGAGGTAAAAATTTTCAAAGCTAGTGATTCTTCCCAAACCAGGGTGTTTCCACTCTCGCCAAAAGTGAAATACCTTCACCGACAGTTAATGTTAGAGCACTGCTCGGTGGAACTCGCAAGCGTTTCTATCTGTAGTAGGGTAAAAACTGATTCCGTTGAAAATGGTAAATTGGGTGTGCCGTTGAGAAACGAATCTAAACCCTAAACAAATGTATTGCACATGAGTACTTTAGATTCGAGAGGTCAATCTTTACAATTCTGGGCCAAACCAAGAAATGGCCGTTCCAGTCTTTCTTCGGCCACAAAATGAAGGAGAGGAGGTTAATCTTAGGGAGGGAAGCGAAGAAGGTGTTGAGATCAGGATGATGCATTATGAAGGTGTGGTTGTTTTATGACTTGTATCAGAATGTGGAACTTGCTTGCAGAATGTAAGTTATAAGTTCTTGGTGTTTTCATGATACTTGTGTTGATAACCAAAACTGTTGGTTGAAATAGATTGAAAAATCTATTTATACAAGTCATAGTCGAACACAGACTGATGTCATAGGAAGTGTAAGTAGTTGAGTGATGGAGAAGTGGAGATCGTGTAGAATGGTAAAAACCACATCCCTACCATGAGGGGAAAACTGGTTGGTTTTATTCCCACTACTTCTTTACCGCCACTAACTGTCCACCTTTCCTGACACTTTCTCATAATGGGCGTGTTGCACGCCGCACGCTGTAAACCGCCAGACCAATATCATGATGAACATCCCCCAGTTTGTGACATGTTTGATGCCTCGGGTATTTTATAGAGAATATGTAGCAAGTTGTTGAGTGGGTATTTCTTGCAAGACCTAATTATTTTGACCAATCACACGCAATCTAGGCGGCGGGCGGTCATATGTTACAAGTCAAGTTGTGAGACTTTCCGCAAGAAATAACATGTAATGCTCTTAGATTAAATAATTAAGTTATTTGTGAAATAGATATTTATAAAATATCGTTTGTAATCGATGCATATGAAGCATCGCTTTTAATCAAGCAACTCAAAATAATCGGTGCATATGAAGCATCATTGTATAGAGCCAGTTTTGGTTAGTCGCGGAACTTAATGTCTTAAAAGGAGCATGACCGGCCATCTTCAGGAAGATGCCAGGAGCTATCCATGTACATTAAAGATGAGGTGGTCGGTCCCTATAGGAGAATGATGGCTGGTAGCCATTTTGACATCCTATTGGTTGGCCCAAATTAAATCTAAACCTTAAATTGGCTAGCCAAGTTGGACGGCTGAGATGATTTGCGGCAGTTACTGCTTGCCGCTAATTTATTTAAGACTCTTATGAGTAGCGTGGCCAACTAATTTTGGGCTGCCGCCCGGAGCCATATATGTAGGCTGAGGATTGGTCGATCGTTTCTCATGGAAGAGGGGCTGTCGGCGATCACGACGACATCTCATTGGTTCCGGAATCATATATAGGTCGGTCGATTCGGCTGGCGAAGTTGGATGGCCGAGATCGCTTTGCGGCAGTTATGCGATGTCGTTGGTCGAACTTGAGGCTTTTAAAGACGTGTGGGCGGCACTCTTTGGACGATTGGTTTGCAGCATTGCTGGCAGGTTTGAAGCAGTGTGATTGGTCGAGGGTATAGCTGAGCCTCCGGTGAGCATATCCATACCTTGGCGGTCGCTTGAAATCAAATATAGGTCGGTCAATTCGGCTGGCGAAATTGGATGGCCACGATTGATTTAAGACTGCCGTGTGCGGTCTTAATCCGATTGAAACCTTTTTCATCCGCATGGCTGGCCTATTTTGGCTAGCGGCTATGGTTTTTGATGGCATGCTATGAGTTCCAATTGGTTGGAATAAAAATGAGCCCACCGGTGAATGCTATGGAGCTTGTTTGGTCGCGCTGGGAGAAGGTCAAGCTCGTTAAATCGCATGACAAATCGTGCGATCGTGATCGTTTTAAGACTGACATGGACAGTATAGATTCGATTTCTTAAGGAATTAAATGTGTCGACCATCCAACTTCCACCTTTAATTAAAAGTGTAGGTTGCGCATTTAGAGCGATTTGATTGGTGGTAGGAAAGAGGAGCTGGCAGGAAGCAATATGGGCGTGGCCGGATGATGGTACGTCGGCGCAAGCTAGGGCGGTCCGGTCGGCAAAGTGGCGCGGCCACGCCCCTTTTGTTGCTGCCTTTAATTGCCGCAATTCCTTTTTATTTCTTGTTTTTCAACTTTTGGTAGGATTTTGCTCCTACTAGTCCATGGTGGATAAATTTCCTAGTTTGCCTAGGTTTAGTCTCGACCAATAGGGATCGAGATATTGCGTAGGATGCAAAAACCTAATTTTTGTAAATTGGTAAAATTATGTTAAAAAAATTGAATTTTGCGAGCTGGCGTAAAATTAATAAAATTTGGTGAATTCTGTGTGTGGACACAAAAAATCCCTAATTTTATTTCAGAGGGCAGCGTAAGTTGCGTGCCTCCGATTGAGTACTTCCATGTGCATGTTAATCCTGACACTTCGGGAAATTCATGCTACTCAGCTGCGAGCGAACATTAATTGTCATGTCATGTCATGTCAATATCAAGAGTTCAGTTGGGGAACATAGCATATAATAAATACTCATCAAGCCATGCATTAGTGAATAATGTTAGAGCATTGCTCGGTCGAACTCGCATGCGTTGCTATATCAAGCATGTTTGTCAATATTAGTGATCAAAACTGTATGTCTTGATTTCTAGTATACTTATGACTAAGTCTCGGTCTAGGATAGTTAGGAATAGTTGAGATCCAGACTCCATGGAGATTATCTTGCAAAGACGAAGAACTACTTAAGGAACCAGTGGAACTTCATCCGACTAAAAGGTATGTGGAGACTTGAACTCATCTTGTCACTCAAAAGTGTATCTACTCTATCTCCTACTCTTGAGACAACAGTTGTATAAGTATGATAGTTTTCATACATACACACTTGCTATTTCGAGTCGAGTTTACTCGCCTATCTTTTTCTCGAAACACGTGTTGGTCATCTTTTGCTTTAACCATATTCATCTTCACCCATGACGAAAGTCATGATGATGTTTCAATCTTGAAAATAGCTTTGATGACGATAGTCGATTCTTTATGTCTAACGACTGTTATAACATTATAGAAGAATGTTTCAATGATTGAAATGTAGAGTTTAGAATATGTAACTACCTATGGATGTAAGCATTGAGTGTGTCCGCACATTTGTGTATAAATCCATGTGCCGAAAACCAAGTGCGTGCATATGTGTGCATGCGGTATTGGTTAAGGAGACAGGTTGGGTATGCGTACCCGTACGCATACTGGCGGAAGTTCACGCCCATTAAATTCTGCTGGGTTTGAAATTTACGAACTCAAAAACCACTCACCTTAGGTACGTGTACCCGTACGCGTACTGGCGGAACTTTTGCACCCGAAAAAGTCTGATGAGTTTGGAAACTAAAACCAACTCAAAATCCGTTAGCTAAGGTATGCATACCCGTACGCATACCCAAGTTGGTTATCTCTCAAATAGGTAGTTCATGGACTTAAAACAATAAATTATAAGGAATGCAATCTTTGCAAACCGTGAGTATATTGTTCATGAACTGATTCAAATGAATCAAACCGATTTTGTTTCAATTGTGTCTATGCATAAAGACCTAAGCAATTGAACAACTCTTGAACTAGTTCTTATGAGTCATTTGAACTAGTTATGAGAAAGATGAATACAGTTGATATGAAAGCACTCATATGGCTAACCATTGGTCAACCATTTCTGAACCAACCAATGTACACGTTTAGGTATAGTTACTCAAACCTAAATGAATACATTTCATTTGTGTGTGACAAGCAAAGTTTCGATCTAACGGTTGAAAGATATTAGCTTGGATAAATCAAGTTTTTCATCTAACGGTGAATATTGAATGCGTTGTTACCAAGGTAACTTGGATTGCAAAACCTGATTTGAAAACTATATAAGGAGGCGTCTAGCAACTATACAAAACTAATCCCCACACCTCATGTGTGATACTAATTGGTTTGATAGAGTCTTCTCGAGACCCTGTCGATTAACGACTGAAAGACTTCATTGGGATTGTGAAGCCAGACGAAACTACTTCTCTTGTAGTTGAGCGATCTGATCTTGCCGTTTTCTATCGTACGAGTTCAATTGGAATAGTTGACTTGAGATTATATCTCTGATAGGGCAAGATAAAAAGAAATCACAAACATCTTCGTCTCATCGTTTGTGATTCCGTAATATCTAGTTTCGCTACCATACGATTTAGATTATTGTGAGGTGATTGATAATACTAGGTTGTTCTTTGGGAATATAAGTCCGGTTTATCAATTGGTTCTTGTTCACCTTGATTTTTATCAAAAGACAGAACAAAACTTTTAGGTTTATCTGTGGGAGACAGATTTATCTATCCTTGTAGACTTTTCTGTGAGATATAGATTTGTTTACTAAAGTCTTCGACTTTGGGTCGTAGCAACTCTTGGTTGTGGGTGAGATCAGCTAAGAGAATCAAGTGCGTAGTATCCTGCTGGGATCATAGACGTAAGGAGCGCAACTGCTCCTTAAATCAGTGTGAGATTGATTAGGGTTCAACTACAGTCCAGACCGAAGTTAGTTTGTCGTAGGCTAGTGTCTGTAGCGGCTTAATACAATGTGGTGTTCAATCTGGACTAGGTCCCGGGGTTTTTCTGCATTTGCGGTTTCCTCGTTAACAAAACTTTTGATGTCTTTGTTATTTATATCCCGCATTATATTTTGTTATATAATTGAAATTGAAATATCACAAATTGTGCGTTGTATCGATCAATAGTGAAATTCAACCTTTGGTTGTCGATTGGAAATTGATTGATCCTTGGACATTGGTCTTTGGTACCGTCCAAGTTTATCATCCTTGTATTTGATAAAGACTCGCAAATTCCTATTTGCTTGAGTAAAGATCAAATCAAGTGAGAGAGATATTAACTCCTAGATATACTTTTCTCTAGATTGAGTCTGACTGTCTAGTTGATTCTCTAGAAAGTATATTGGAGTTAGTCCATACAGATTGCTAATCGAAATATTGGGTGAGGTTGTTAGACCCCCGCATTTTCAATTGGTATCAGAGCAGGCAAACACGTTTAAAATACCTTACAAGTCTGTGTTTGCAGCAATCTGATTCTGTGGACAAAGTCATATGTCTTATCTACGCATAGTCTATGGCTTCCCATACTTTTGACTATGTCTAGTGTCTTACTTTTTCCACAAAGGATAATTCCTTAGATGATTCTTCCGAATCCGTAGAAAGAAATGAGAAAATTGACAGGATGTTAGAGGTAGAAAGGAATACCACCAGAACAAAAAAAAATCCAACTGAGACGATTGACCTTCACAATCATTCTCAACTCTTGGATGAATTTGAGAAGTCTCTTAGTCGATAACTTGAACTCTATAAGATCATTAAATCCTTCTCAAACAATATCAAAAGACTCACTCAAGAAAATGTACTACAACAAGAAAAGATTAGTATTCTTGAGAATATTGTTACAGAGGGAACAATTAGAGAAAAACGTTTAACTGAGACACACTTCTCTGATTTGAACAACCTTCGTGTTGAAACAGAGAATATTGCTGCATCTATTCACCTATCCCAAAAACAGTCTTCCTCCTTGACTAAGGAAAACACTGTAATGAGAAATTCTTCTGTGTCACGTGCTGAGTCTCATAAGTTACCTGACATAAAGAAAAACTCACTAAAGGAAGTTCCTATAAAATTTATTCAGCAAACTTCCAAATGGGACATGGGTTTGAAACAGATGCCTTTCAACAATTCTCCTCCACGAACTTGTTCCTTCTGTGGGAAAATAAATCACAGTGCTAAACATTGTTTTACACGGAAGAAACAGATCTCCGATCTTCAAAATCTTCTTCGATTTACCGTCAATCATGTTAATCATCTGGCGACATCGACAATGGATTCTACCCCCAAAGAAAACCAGAATTCTCATGAAAGGTTTATTAATGACCTCTCATTTCAAAATCTTTATAGGAATCGTGTTTTTACTCATAGTGCAAATTACACTACGAAAACACCACTTTCCAGTATCTATGAGAATAAGACTGGTATATATAAGTCTAGAAGGTGGATACCTACCTTAGTAAATCCCCTAGAACCAATTTCTAGAGGTCCTAGACTTAGTCATCAAAAGGTTCCATTTAATGGATTCTCTCAAAGGACTGCAAGAAACTCATATGGAGTTAAAAATAGTCAAAGAGAGAAAAAGAATACAAAAAACAGACTGACTGGTGATATCCCTATATCTCTAAACACTCATGGTGAGATTATGTCTCATCATGTTACCTAACTATAGGTATTCACATCCTTGTGTCTAACTTGAGAGTCACAAGGATGTCTGTTTATGAGATGCTCAAGTCTTAAGGACGATTATCATCCATTCTGTTGATGTTTGTTTTACAAATTGAATTTTTTTCCTACTACTTTCTATGTTTCCAATGTATCTCTTTTTCTCTATCTAACCTTCTAGATATTGAGCCTTGTTTAAAAGAGAGATTTTGAGAAACAACTTGTATTTCCTTTTGGGTCCTTCTTGTTTCTAATATATTCTCCAGGTCCACGAACGTCCAAGTCTTCTCTAAGGAAATCTAGGGTTTCTATCAAGAGTGTCTCCCTTGATTGACAACATATATATATATACCTTGTATGTGTTTACCATGTTCCCATAAAAAGTTGTCTATAGGAACCTTTGTTGAACCTCAAAAAGAAGTAACATTGAGATGGAAAAATATTTCAAAGGATGTGATTCAGCTCAAGATCTGATTCTAAAAAAGATGCTTGAAAGAAGTATAACTCTTGGATAGGAGAATCTATCAAGGATTTAATCTTCGCCCAGACTGAGGTTAAGAACGAGCTTGCTAACCTCCAATTGCAGATGAACCAACTCATTGATGGACAAGAAAAAATCCTTGAAAATCAAAACATCTTGATCAGAAACCAGAAGAAGGTCATCCTTGATTGCGTCAAATCCAGGCATCTTGCTCGCATCGTTGACCGAAAAACTGATATTCTAACTCATGAACATGGCGTCTCTACGGTCAAGAAGATCAAGGATATCAGTGACTCCTATTTTGATGGACCTTTTCAAAGGTATAAAATAATCAAAGAAAACTGAGTTATATTATCTAGAAAGTCTTCTTATGAGAATTTATTTCTTATGTCTTAGGAAGAATAACTAGAGTTTGGAATAGCCATTATTGTGAGTACACATAGCTATGTCCATTGGTTAAATTCTAAAAATTCTAAAAATTGGTTTGGAAAATGATTTTTTGCAGTATTAATCCTTATGGTTTTATATATTGCAATATGTTATGGGATATGTGTGTTTACGTCCGTGAACTATTATTGTCCCATATAATGTCGACAATTATCTCCTTTATATGTCGATATGTATGTGTTGATAAAAGAAGGAATGAACTTTTGACAAACAAAAGTTAAGCCTATTATGTCAATTATTGATGGAAGATAGGTTAAAATCTTTTGTTTGCAAGGATTATGTCTATTGTATGTCATTGTGAAAGTAGTGATGGAAAATAGAATGAATCCTTGTATATGTCGCAGTATTGATCATTCCCTGATCCATATTTTATATGTATACTGCAATGCTCCATAAGTTTTTCTTGTGTTGAGCATAAGACGATTGAGTTAATCATTCTTTTATGGTGAACTTAGTTGTAGCTCCGTAATTTCTCTTATGTCGAGCATTTCCAACTACATTAATCATAGATTCGTCTGTGATTATTTTGGTTGTGTATTCCAATTAAATTAATCAGGGGTTCTCTTGTGGTTAGTTTAATTGAGAATTTTGGATATAGAAAATCATTTCTTTATGGGTTTTTGGTGTCCAATAAAATCCTTATTTTCTTATAAAAGTAAGGTTGCTCTTGTTGTTCTCTTGGGAATGACATCAAATGGGGGAGAGTTCTTTTGAACTTGCGCTTAATTTCCATATCTTTGTGGGGAGTGCTGCCGTGGAATATTTGAGGAGTTATCTTGTATCTTTATAAACTCCGTAATGAATGCATTTAGCTTTGGCTTTATGATTGCATCTAAAAAATTTGGTATGTACTTTTATTTGGTCTTGAAGTGTCTCCATGAAAATTTTCATTAAGATCCCGTTTTCGTACCTTCGCCATTTTTATTTACAAAAAGGGGGAGAATTAATGTGTAGTTCACACTACAAATACATATGATTTACGTGCTTTACGGGTCCTTATGTAAGGGGGAGTGGTTTTCATGTTGAGACGAAGTATTGACTAAGGGGGAGTGATACATATCACCATAGTATTGTTGTCGAAGTTGAGATATGAGAACTTTGATGCTGTGTAATAATACTATGACACTGTATAACAATGATCGAGAGCCTTTGTTTTCTTATTGTTATGGCTACGGAACTTCAACAACTATGATGCTGAACTTACAACCTTTGGAATCATGGGAGTACTTAGAAAAGACGAAGTTTTCGAGTAACGTTGAAGCGCCAAGGAGATCAAGCATGTGGACGAGAAGCTACAAAGTTTTATTTATTTTGTAATCCATATGTATTGATAGTTTTGTCACTAAAATTGACAAAGGGAGAGATTGTTAGAGCATTGCTCGGTCGAACTCGCATGCGTTGCTATATCAAGCATGTTTGTCAATATTAGTGGTCAAAACTATATGTCTTGATTTCTAGTATATTAATGACTAAGTATCGGTCTAAGATAGTTAGGAATAGTTGAGCTCCAGACTCCATGACGATTATCTTGCAAAGACGAAGAACTACTCAAGGAACCAGTGGAACTTCATCCGACTAAAAGGTATAAGGAGACTTGAACTCATCTTGTCACTTAAAAGTCTATTTATTCTATTTCCTACTCTTGAGACAACAGTCGTATAAGTATGATAATTTTCATACATACACACTTGCTATTTCGAGCCGAGTTTACTCGCCTATCTTTTTCTCGAAATACATGTTGGTAAGCTTTTTCTTTAACCATCTTCATGTTCACCCGTGACGAAAGTCATGATGATGTTTCAATCTTGAAAATAGCTTTGATGACGATAGTCGATTCTATATGTCTAACGACTGTTATAACATTATAAAAGAATGTTTCAATGATTGAAATATAGAGTTGAGAATATGCAACCACCTATGGATGTAAGCATTGAGTGTGTTCGCACATTTGTGTATAAATCCATGTGCCGGAAACCAAGTGCGTGCATATGTGTGCATGCGGTATTGGTTAAAGAGACAGGTTGGGTATGCGTACCCGTACACATACTGGCGGAAGTTCACGTCCGTGAAATTCTGCTGGGTTTGAAGTTTACGAACTCAAAAACCAGTCACCTTAGGTACGTGTACCCGTACGCGTACTGGCGGAACTTTTTCACCCGAAAAAATCTGCTGAGTTTGGAAACTAAAACTAACTCAAAATTCGGTAGCTAAGGTACGCATACCCGTACGCGTACCCAAGATGGTTATCTCTCAAATCGGTAGTTCATGGACTTAAAACAATAAATTATAAGGATGCAATCTTTGCAAACCGTGGGTATATTGTTCATGAATTGATTCAAATGAATCAAACCGATTTTGTTTCAATTGTGTCTATGTATAAAGACCTAAGCAATTGAACAACTCTTGAACTAGTTCTTATGAGTCATTTGAACTAGTTATGAGAAAGATGAATACGGTT
The DNA here is from genome assembly GCF_003573695.1 of Papaver somniferum. Taxonomy (NCBI): domain Eukaryota; kingdom Viridiplantae; phylum Streptophyta; class Magnoliopsida; order Ranunculales; family Papaveraceae; genus Papaver; species Papaver somniferum. The sequence continues at coordinate 133,895,193 of NC_039366.1, forward strand.
GATATGAAAGCACTCATATGGCTAACCATTGGTCAACCATTTGTGAACCAACCAATATACACATTTAGGTACGGTTATTCAAACCTAAATGAATACATTTCATTTGTGTCTGACAAGCTAAGTTTCGATCTAACAGTTGAAAGATATTAGCTTGGATAAATCAGGTTTTTCATCTAACGGTGAATATTGAATGCTTTGTCACCAAGGTAACTTGAATTGCAAACCCTGGTTTGAAAACTATATAAGGAGACGTCTAGCAACTGTGCAAAACTAATCCCCACACCTCCTGTGTGATACTTGATAGGTGTTTAAAAACACCTCTCTAAGTATCGATTGGTTATGCTTTCTTAGCTAGTTTTCTTGCGAAATTGTATTATTAACTTTTTATTATATTTTATGAGAAATTTGGAGCTTATTCCCGAAAAGAACAAGAAATCTTCCAATTTCCAATAGAGAGGCGGAATTATCATTGCCTGAGAAACCACTATGGTATTAAGAAGTAGCTAACTGAAATCCATTATCAATTACTGGAGGTAGCCAAAGAAGGCAGCCATTTGATTCTAAACGGGTTTGCTATAGGCACTCGCTCAATTTACTAAGGGCCACATGTCTATCCTTTATACCTAGCAAGAACAAAACTAGGTCGAAGAGTTCACTTCAGACCTTAAGTTTTCCTCAGTGCAGGAGCTGCACAAGTTCTTACAGACGAACCAACTCAGGTCCGATGGGTCGATGTTCACAATGGCTAGATGTACACGGAGCTTGTAATGAAGATTGGTAAAGTTCTGGGTGTTTTCAAATCGAAGAAACAGGGAGAAGACTTGAGTTTTTGCCGTCAATTGTTGAAGATGAATGAAGGAGATTAGTAAGCTTATATGCTTCTGTGAAAGGTTAGGATGAATGGGTTTTGCTGAATTTGAAATCTCAATCGAGAATTCAGTGAAGAAAGAATCAGCAGAGGAAGCTGAAGTTGGTGCTGTAAGTGTTCGTAAAAAGGCCTGAACGACACAAGTCTTTGAGATGGGTTGGAAACAGAATTTATGATGAAGATGGTAGTGATGCTGTTGTCTGAGGAACGATGGAGCTAAGATATTGATCATGTTTGGTGACTGTCGAAGAAGAATGGAGTTGGAGCTGTTACCAGTTTGTCATAGTTTAACGCAGTAGAGTTCGAGTTGATGACGAGAGGGGAAGATGAGAAACGATGCTGCTACCAGTGAGTTGATGATGATTACGATGGTCATGGTTCAGTGATGATGCTGCTAATGAAGATGGACGCACTGATTGCGATGGAGAGAATGGCAGTGACGAGGAGGAGTTGAACTAGAGAAGCTAGAGTATCGGGGTTGAGTCTGGTGGATGATGATGGGCTGCTGCCATTAACAGTGGCCAGGAAGTTCAGGGAATGCTCGTGGTGTATGCAGATTGGCAATGGTGATACGGACTGAGAGTTGGAACGTGGCAGGGATGTAGCTCGAGAAAGTGAACAGATAATGAGACAGAGCTTGGCAGTGGTGGAGTCAAGGTTGCACCGTGGCTAGTGATTGGGATGGACGTGATTATGGCAGTTGAGACTCGAGTTGTGAACAGTGTCGCTGCTGCCATTTGCTAAAAAGAACAAGCCGAGCCGGGAATACGAAGGAGGAGAATGCAAGAGCTCGATTTGGACGGAATCTGATGGTGATTGATAAGGACAAGCTCTGGTCACGTAAAGAGCTTGGCAGTGAAGAATCGTGTGCTCGGGTTTGTATGGGAGTTGAGAGGAGTTAACCGGAGAAGCAAGAATCCAGGGAGAGAAACTGGCCGTGGAATGATAAGAAGAGGAATAAAATTTACCGCACAGGGTGTGATGCACGGGATACAATTTTTAAGGAGGTGCACTTTCCTATCTTTGCTAGGTTTTCTAGTTTCTTCAAGAAGAGGTTACAAAATTCTATATATAGAGAAGCCTAGATACAACTGAGATATCTTCTACTCACCATTTTTCTCCCTTTTAGGGGGAGAACTATCTCTTTTCTATATTCTTTTTATTGTTAAGGATGAATTCAAAGTTCTAATTTGTGAAGCTCAATTATTTACAAGTTTATTTCAAGTTTTAAAGTTAATCATTGTCGATTGTTTTTACCATATCGAAGGTTTATGATTGATTCTTAGATTGGTTTGGGTGGCCAACTAGATTAGTCTATTAATCATTCTAATGCTAGTAGAGAGTTGAGTCGATCCGTAATTGTCGCTTATCTCCTACCCAAGTAGAAATCGCAAGATCTTGCGGAGGGATTCTCTGGAGTAATTGCGAGTAAAGACAACACCAGTAAGTGGACCGAGCGTACCGAGTTTAACTGCTGGGATCAAACCTAAATTCATAAATCTTAATGCGTTCGGGGAATTACATCTTGTAAACGAACCTCAAGGTGGTTCTTTTGAATAGAATCCGGTAGTCAGGCGCTTCCGTATCCGGTGATACAAGGAGTTTTGGGGATAGCTAAGCGTACCTGCTATTCTACGGTTGGTGACAATTGATTCTAACAAGAGATAAACGGGTACATGTTGAGTTAACGATTAATAACGATGAAGGACTTCTTCATCCTCTTTATCTTATTATCTTTTTTATCCTTCTTTTATATTTCGCTGATTTAGATAACATATCAATTGCATTACTCCTCGTGGAAACGATCCTTACTACCGCTTTATTACTTGTTAATTAATGGAAAACACCTTATTATTTTGTTGAGTAAAGGACGCTCATCAATACTAGTTGGTTTGCTAGAGTCGATTCTCCTTTAATCGTAGATTTCTTCTCGAGACCCTGTCGATTAACGACTGAAAGACTTCATTGGGATTGTAAAGCCAGACGAAACTACTTCTCTTGTAGTTGAGCGATCTGATCTTGCATTTTTCTATCGTACGAGTTCAATTGGAATAATTGACTTGAGATTATATCTCCGATAGGGCAAGATAAAAAGAAATCACAAACATCTTCGTCTCATCGTTTGTGATTACGCAATATCTAGTTTTGCTATCATACGATTTATATTATTGTGAGGTGATTGATAATACTATGGTGTTCTTCGGGAATATAAGTCCGGTTTATCAATTGGTTCTTGTTCACCTTGATTTTTATCAAAAGACAGAACAAAACTTTTAGGTTTATCTGTGGGAGACAGATTTATCTATCCTTGAGAATTTTTTGTGTGATACAGATTTGTTTACTAAAGTCTTCGACTTTGGGTCGTAGCAACTCTTGGTTGCAGCTAAGGGAATCAAGTGCGTAGTATCCTGCTGGGATCAGAGACGTAAGGAGCACAACTGTACCTTGAATCAGTGTGAGATTGATTAGGGTTCAACTACAGTCCAGACCGAAGTTAGTTTGTAGTAGGCTAGTGTCTGTAGCGGCTTAATACAGTGTGGTGTTCAATCTGGACTAGGTCCCGGGGTTTTTCTGCATTTGCGGTTTCCTCGTTAACAAAACTTCTGGTGTCTGTGCTATTTCTATTCCGCATTATATTTTGTTATATAATTGAAATTGAAATATCACAAATTATGCGTTGTATCGATCAATAGTGAAATCCAACCTTTGGTTGTCGATTGGAAATTGATTGATCCTTGGACATTGGTCTTTGGTACCGTCCAAGTTTATCATACTTGTATTTGATAAAGACTCGCAAATTCCTATTTGCTTGAGTAAAGATCAAATCAAGTGAGAGAGATATTAACTCCTTGATATACTTTTCTCTAGATTGAGTTTGACTGTCTAGTTGATTCTCTAGAAAGTATATTGGAGTTAGTCCATACAGATTGATAATCAAAATATTGGGTGAGGTAGTTAGACCCCCGCATTTTCAAATAATGCAGGTGGGAGTTCGAATAAGATTTACAGAATATCTGAAATTTTTGAAACCACCACTATTCTGAATAAATTTCATACATAAGTATAATGAATTGCTCAATACATATGTAAGTAAAGAGGCATAGGCACTCATCACTTTTAAACGGCTTTATTTATTTGCAGAACAACGACACATTAAATACAGGGTTTTACAATTTTAGCCCTGAACTAAAAACCACCATCAACACTATTTCAAGTTTGTTTGTCAAGTTTAGTTGATCAAAACTATATACTTGATTTCTAGTCTACTTATCGTTATGTCTCGTATTAGGATAAAATGTATACTTGAGCTTTAGCACGGCGTTCACCAATTGAAGAAGAAGATCTACCGAGGAGCTTGGAGGAACTTCATCAACAAAAGGTATATGGAGAATAAAACTTATCTACTCAGAAGTCTATTTTATTTTATCTTATAATGAGACTAAGTCGTATAACTATATATACTTTTACGTTATACATATCTGATATTTTGAGGTGAGTTTAACTCGCTTATCCATTTCTCGAAATATATGTTGGAAGATTTTCGCTTTAGCTATGTTCATCATATCCTTGACGAGTTTAGTTGGAAACAATCTATTTGTTGGAAACTAAATATAATATCAAAAGATGATCATGTGAAAATTAACTTGAACATCTTATATGATTTGTGTGAAACTGTCATTTGATGTTAACTTGGCAAGTTTTGTATTGATCATTTGATCACTTGAAAATTACTTGAAGCTAGTGGTTTGTGTGAGACAACCATTATCGTCTTCCAAGGATGATTCAATGATTGAAATGAGAGTTTAAAACGATTACCCATGTCTGGATACAATACGATATGCATACCTAGTATGTGAACTGTATTATGATGATTCAGGTCCGGAACTCTTGTTTGCGCACCTGGTATGAGAACGGGTGTTAATGGGAGAAAACGATTTGCTGGTTTTTGAGGAAAGTGACTCCTCGACCGAGCAAATTGTCTTAAACTTTTGCAAACAGATGCGCTGCACGGGAGTGCTTTGAGTTAGAGAGATCAATTTATACTCCGGCCTTAACCAAGACGATGTCGTTCACCAAATATGGGGAAATTTTTGTGATTCGAGCTATATATTCACCTCTTGAGGGAGCAAGCTTAATCACAACCACTCAGGATAAGCGGTTGGTGAATGCTAGCACGAAGTTCATTCTCCTTGTGATTCGTTCTCTTGAGGAGAAGCCGAGTAGAGTTTGTTTGGAAGCCTTGACTGAACAACAAGAAGATCACCTAGAAAGGTTGAAGTTGAAGTACAAGGATTTATTTTCTGATGTCACGGGGTTACTGCCAAAGAGGAGTGTGGAGCATGAAATTATGTTGACCGGAGAGAATTCTCTTCCTAATGTAGGTATTTATCGCACGACCGTAGAGGAATCCAATGAGATCAAGAAACAAGTCAAGGAACTTCTAGAATTAGGAATGATAGTGTCAAGTACTTCACCTTGTGGATCAGCGGTGTTGTTGGTTCCAAACAGAGATGGAGGCTGGCACTTGTGTATTGATTATAGAGCATTGAACAAGATCACAATCAAGAATCGTTACCCTCTACCTAGGATAGACGACATGATGAATCAGTTGGAAAAAGCTCGAGTCTTTACAAAGTTAGATTTCACATTTGAATACCACAAAGTAAAAGTCCGAGAAGATGATACATGGAAGACTGCTTTCAAAACCAAACAAGGCATGTTTGAATGGTTGGTGATGCCTTTTGGTTTGTGTAATGCTCCAGCGACGTTTATGTGTTTGATAAGTGATTTCTTACGACCTTTTATAGAAGATTTTGTGATTGTTTACTTGGATGATATCCTAATATACAACAAAACTTGGGAAGAGCATCTCGTTCACGTTGAGAAGGTGTTTAAACTGTTACATGAAGGCCAACTGAAGTTGAACATAAAGAAGTGTGAGTTTGGAAAAGAAGAGTTGGGGTACCTTGGATTCATTGTTGGTGGTGGACAACGGAAGATTGATCCAAGGAAGGTTGAAGTGATCACTAAGTGGCCTAAACCTAGTACTGTAACTGAAATCAGGAGTTTCTTAAGGGCTTGCACATACTTGCGTAAGTTTATCCGGCATTTTTCGACTATTGCAGGACCATTACATGGTTTGACGGGAGCTAAGGCAAAGTTTGAATGACAGCAAACCCATGAAGACGCTTTTCAGTTACTAAAAAGGAAGATTTCAGAAGCACCGGTGTTAGCATTGCCTAACTTACAACGAACTTTTGAAATTGAGACCGACGCTTCTAACTATGCATTGGGAGGAGTGTTGTTACAGGATGGTAAACCAGTGGAGTACCATTCAGAATTTTTCTCAGGTGCTGTTAAGAACTACGTACCTTATGACAAAGAATTTTATGCTTTATATCAATATATCAAGCATTGGAGAGTGTATCTCTTAGGTAAAGAAGTAGTGGTACATTCAGATCACAAACCTTTGGAGTATCTACATGTACAAACGAAACTAAAACAAGCCCGACACATGAAGTGCATGTCTCACTTGGTGACTTTTAATATCCTCATTAGGTACAAGAAGGGAGTGACAAAAAAAGTTGGCAGATATGTTATCTCGACCTCCAGTTCGAACATTAATGGTGGCCATGAGAATTCATCCAATTGTTCCTCAAGAGTATGCAAAGTCATACACATCCAGCAAAGACTTCAAGAAGGTGTTAGAAGGTGTAAAGAGTGGTTTGAAAAGCGAGTATGAACTCCGAGATGGATTGTTATACAAAGGTCAGTTACTTTGCATACCAAAAGATGGAGATCGTTTATAGTAGTTGAGAGAGGCACACACTTCCCGAGTTGCTGAACACTTTGGAATGAATAAAACTCTACTTAACCTCCGGCGTTATGTCTTTTGTCCAAATATGCAAGATGATGTGGCTAAGTTAGTTCGAGGGTGTAAGTTGTGTAACACTTCTAAGCCTTCTAATAGAAAACGCATATTATATCTACCATTACCAGTACCATCAAGACCTTGGGAGAGTATCTCTATGGATTTTATTGGTGGGTTACCAAAGACCTTGTGATCGACCGATTCAGCAAGATGATCGCATTAATTCCATGTACAAAGACGGTAACGGGAGCCGGTGTAACAAAGCTCTTCTTTGAGCATGTGCAGAAGCATTTTGGGTTACCTACTTCGATTATTTCTGATAGGGATAGTCGGTTCCTCAGTCACTTTTGGGATTCTTTGTGGAAGATGATGGACACTAGGTTGAAGAAGAGTACAACTTTTCATTCACAAACAGAAGGACAAACAGAGGTGGTCAACAGGACTATGGTTCACATGTTAAGGGGATAAAATTCCAAGCACCCTAAAACTTGGGATGAGAGTTTTCCATATCTACAGTTTGCTTTCAATAGAGCAGTTCATAGTTCTTCGGTAAAATCTCCTTTTCGAGACGTGCTATGGTTACTTACCACCTAGTCCTTTCGATCTAGTATTTTCTAGTGACACCTCAATGGGGGGAAAGGAAGGAAGTGAACGGCAAAAGGAACAAAAGTTCTTGGAGAAGATATCTCAGATTCATGCAACTGTTGAATCACAATTAAATAATTCACAAGCCAAATACAAAGCAAAGCATGACAAGCATCTTGTGCCTTGTAATTTCGGTGTTAGTGACTTAGTATGGTTAAAGTTAGGTAAGGAACAATTGAAGGGGGAAGGTAAGAAGTTTAAGCCATTGAGGTATGGACCATTTCGTATTCTCGATCAGATTGGTGACAATGCCTTTCTTATGGATCTGCCACCTTATCTAGGAATGTACTCGGTTATAAATTCTGAATACTTGAAGTTGTTTGAACCACCATTACTTGATGATGACGGCGACAACACTATGATCTTACCACGAGTAGAAGACTTATGTTTGATAGAGAACCACTCAAGGAAGACTGCATATTGGAGTGAAGAGTGACTAAAACACGACAAGGAGAGAAAGAAGCTTTTCTAATTGGATGTAAAGGTCAAGTTCCTAGCAAGGCCAAGTGGTTTAACAAGGAAAAAGGGACTCTCGAGTTCCCTAACCTTCATTTATAACTCTCACAGGAGTTCAGGTTCTTAAAAGGGGGACCCATGATACATGTGTATCTGTACTTCTTTAGGGAACTTAGTTAACCTCAAGCTAAGTTGAGGGAAGAATCCTATTCTAGACAGGAACCCTTGTTTAGAAATAATTCCTAGTTAGGGAAGAGTTTTGTTTTAGGAAATGCTCTTAGTTTAGGAAATAGATTTCTAATAGAAGTCCTTGGTCGGCTGAGTACGATTAAGGGTGCACACGGTACGGTTCGGCTCGGTTGTTGAAGAGACCGAGTATCTGTACCTCCCTAGCCTCGGTTCCAAAATTTTGGACCGGTACCTGTACCTTGTACCTCGGTTCCGATACCATTCGGTACACGTCCGGTACCAGGTACGGTTCCGGTACCAGTCGGTACTTTTCCAGACATAAATATGTCTTTTTCTCTCACAACATAAGTATCTGTTTTTTACCTGTTTTTCAATATATTAAGTAATATCTCAATCAAAAAACAAAGCACCAACTAATAAGTAGCAATATTACTAGCAAATCACACAAACAAAGTCTTGAAAATCTGAAAAAAGAAGTAGCAGTAGGCAGTAACACACAAACTGACAAACACACATACTAAAGTCTTGAAAATCCGAAAAAAGAACAAGTAGCAGTAGGCAGTAGCCACAGACACACATACTAAGTCTTGAAAATGAGAAAATATGAAAAAAGAACAACTAGCAGTGCATCTAGTGCTGCATTAGTCTTAAATCTTGATCTTCTAATCCATGTCAGCAGCACTTGTGGTGGCATCAGTGTTGATAGGACCAAGTAACGCTGCAAAAACAAATAATCGCAGTTAGTAACTATTAGTCTATATCTATTACTGCCAAACACAAGTAATAATGTAATATGTATATCAGCAATGTATATGTTTGTACAATTGTATGTTACCTTCTTCAAGTTCAACATCATCATCTGGTATTAATCAGATAGAAGATCAAGTTGTATTGGCTTCCTTAGCCAGATTTGTGTGCAAAGCAATGCCTCAACTGTCCTTGTAGATAAAAAGCTTCTACAAGGACTTAAGACTCGCTTTCCTGTGCTAAAAGCAGACTCAGAGGCAACATAAGACACATGAATGGCTAATATGTCCTTAGCCATATGTCCAAGTATCTTATACTTTGTATTGTTGGTCTTCCACCAACCCAATAAGTCAAACTCCTCATCATCATCTTGTCCTTCACCTTCTTCATACTTGTCAATGAAATATCTATGCAACTCTATTTTTCCCATGTCATCATTTGGGCTACTCTTGAACCTCTTACTCCTTGACATCAACTCTTTCATACGATTTGGCCATGCCCCTGGTTTACTTACACTGCTTTGGCTTGTCCATGGATAGAACTAAGTCTAAGGCTCTAAGCCTAGTGCTAAGAATTAATTATGCGATCTCTGTGGGGGCATCTCTTAAAGTGCTTCCACAATGTTGTTGTTCCATTTATGCAGTTGTGGGCCCTATATATCCTTCCACAGTAATTGCAAGTGGCTTCTGCAACATTTCTCCTAGTGAAATAACGCCATATTATGTTCCGATCCCTAGCTGGACTTGATGCATCCATGAATGATTGGTCACTGACAAACAATATATACACAATTCAAACATGAATCATTGCTGGAAAAAAATCTAAAGAACACAAACAACATGCATTCAAGACACCAAGCTGAATCCATAAATCCAAAATCTAATTGGTACCCATTGTCTGTTGAAACTAGATGTTACCAAGATTTTTAACTTGAACCAAATCAGCAAAACAATTGGCATAAAGAAGAGATCCTTACCTTGTAAGACCGTATCTCAACGATTTTTTTCAGTGAAGGAGCAGCACATGCACATCGGTATTGCTAAGCAGAACAACCTATTAAAGCCAGCAAAAAATTCAGTGTATAACATCAGATACATATGTAATCAAAATGATACTAGCATTTCAGAAAACACAAATTCAATTAAGAAATTTTCTGAAAGGAGATTGAATTATCCAGTGAGAAGAAATGATTCATAATAAAGGAAAAATAGGGCTTTAGGGTTTCAAAATGATAACACTGGTAATTCATTCATGTCATCAGATCAATAGAAACTTTCAGGATAGACAAAAATAACATCAACTAATTTTTTTTCATTTCATTAGATCTGGAAACTACAAATTTAGATTGCATCTTACCAAATCGAGATTTAATGAACCCAGTAGTCAAAAATCAAAATCGAGAGGTAGTGTAATGAAGATCGTGGAGTTGAAGTCTTAAATCTTAATACAATGATACAACAGAAAAAAATTCGTCAATCACAGGCATAAAAAAATTAAAAACAAATTAAACAAAAAAAATGAAATTAATCAAAAGAAATGACGAACCTGATTTCTAAGAGTGAGAAATTAAGAGATGATTGAATATTTGAAACAAAGAAGATGGATTTAGTAATGGGGTTCTTCACTTCTTCTACTTCTCGGAGAGAGGAGACGGAAAAAAAAAGAAAAGAAAGGAAACTGATAAGAGAAACCCTAGCTCTGTTATGTTGGCTTATATACCCCCTCTAATCTAACGGCTATTACTAATCTATGATCCCCTAAATCTAACGGCTCTTAATATTCGGTACTTTCGGTCCGGTACGGCACGGTACTTGTAGTGGACCGTGTACCTGTACCCCCAGACCCCAGTTCCTATTTTTTGGACCGGTACCTGTACCCCGTTCCTCGGTTCGGTCCAAAATCAGGTACGGTTCCATCGGTTCCGGCGCGGTCCGTCGGTCCGGCTCGGTTCCTGTTCACCCTTAAGTACGATGAAGGCTATAAATAGAGGACTTTGGCTAATAGCTAAGGACATATATTAGATACAGAAAACCTAGAGAAAGCTTGGAACAATACTTGTGCAAGCTTAGCAAACAGTTTAAGGTTAATCCATTATTTAGAGAAGATTGTGAGCGTAACAAAGAGAGAATTGTAATCGTTTTCTTGTTCATAATCTAGAGAAGATATTTTTTTCGAATTACTACTTGTGTTCCGTTTTCTAATTTTCTCGTCTATTATTATTTTGAATTCCGCCTTTATAGTAATAGCTACCAAGGTATAGAGATTAACACGTATCAAAAACCCTAGTTGATATCCCCCATGTGACATGATTGTGGAGTCTGCAAGGCAGACATGTATTTAATTAGTCAGTTGTTGACTTGATCTAACGATGAGTCTGTATTGTTGAGTTGGGCATGATTGACGAATGCTCTATGATTCATGGATTGAGCATGTCTGTTGAGATAGATGTATAGTTCTCGAATGAATGTCGATAGTTGAATCAACATGATGAATATTGATTGCTTGAACAAATATTGCTCGATTAATGAATTATTAAATATTGATAGTGGAATCAATATTAATATTCTGAGCAAAATTGCTCGTCTGAGTAAATATTGCTCGTTTGATAAATTACTGAATATTGATAGTCGAATCCATATTCCTTGTCTGAGAAAATATTGCTCATCTGAGCAAACATTGCTCGTTTGATGAATTACTGAATATGATAGTTGAATCAATATTCTTTGTCTGAGCAACTGTTGCTCGTTTAATGAATTATTGGTAGCATGACCAAATAAAATATTAATTAAAATCTTGGTAGCTGGACCGAATATTATATAATTAATTAGAATATTGATGGCTGGATCAACATAAAATAATTAGTGCTTAAACTTGCTCAGAATTATGGTTTGCAGAGCATTTGGTTCGAAACCTTAATTTTGATCGATTGCTGATCAATTGATGATTTACTGAAAATCAACCAATGACTGAAAGAGGGACCGACTACATGGGATGATGGGCCGACCATGTAGCACCCAGATGCTCGAATGACCAAACACCAAATTTCTTTGCAGACCAGTCGGTGAAAGGATGATTAAATGCTGGTTTAATCATTTATTAAAATAATGCTCGTCTGAGCATTAGGTAATAAAACCTAATTATGGAGAGATGAGGGACCCATCAAGGGGTATGAAACCCGCCCTTGATGGTCGTGGGACCAGCTGGTGGTCAATTGATCAAATTCCAAATTGTTTGGAAAGAGTTTGAACCCAATATGAACTGTAGAAGTGTAATTAGTTCAAAATTATGAGAATGTGTGGGACTGGCTCCTTGCAAGACAAAGGGCCGACCTTGGTCGGTCAAGGTAGCATGCCCGTGTCACCTTGTTGATCACGTGGCTCAATTATGAGAATTTTGATATTTTCTGACGCACGTTTGAGCAATATTTTGGATTTTCAGAAGAGTTTGATCTTGACTGAAACTCTCAATTTTCTTGAATGAGCAAGTAAGACTTTTCTCGTGCAATCAATAATTTAATAATATTAAAATAATGATATTTTAATATTTTTTGTGAGAAGCCTAGTCGGTCATGTGACCATTTTACTTTTTGGCTTTTTGGCGGTTTGAGCAATGTAGTTGCAGGAAATCCTACACTACACCCTCACAAGATTTCATTAACATTCGACTCATTTTAGATGAACAATCTTAATTTTATTGATGAATCTTTGAAAAATCTTACAAGAAAAGATAAAGGAATCAAGAACTACCACTACTCTAGATTTTCTCTCTCATATTTACTTGTTTCTCAATTAGAAAAAGATCTCTCTCTTGATTTTACAACTGAACGACTATTTATAGGGAAGTACATAGTGGATGACAGCTAATTTCCCCTTTATTTTCGGATATGGTTTGCGACATTCTCGCAACCTTACAAATGTTAATCTCGCAAACTCTCTAACTTTCGCAGGACTATCACATCTTTCTCATGATTTTAGCTGACGTCATTTATTATATCATTTCTGAAATTGTTTTGCGACGCTGTTGTGTTATGTTGCTGATAATTTCGCTGAGATATTATCGTTGCGAGATTATGATCCTACATCTTGCCTCTTCTCATATCATTCTCTGCGAAGTAGAGAATGATGTGAGAAATGCCGCAGTTATCCATCATTTCATATTCTGCATTTATCACACGTATCCTTTTTCTCATTCGTATCTTGACACGTCTCTTATAACAGCTGCCTTTAACCGTTTATATCTTTCCGTATTAATCGTGTTTATCTTCTCGATAAAAAAATTCTTCTATATATATTCTTTCTCATTCTCTTTTTCTCTCATTTTATTTTCTCTGCAACTTCACCGTTCTTCTGCAAATTCCATTATTGCAATTTTTATTCTTCTTTCTTCTTCTTTTTTTATTCTTTCAATCTTTTTAAGTTCTTCTTCATCTTCATATTTTTCCCTCTGTAGATCTTCATCATTTGTAATTTTCTTCAAACGAATCTTCCTGCTACTGTTTTCCATGGATTCATCAAGGTTAGTTTTCTTTTTTCTTCCTTATGGGTTTTGCTGAAATTAATCTTTCTTACTGCCTTATTTGATGTTGTTCATGTGATTCCCATACTTTTGTTATTTCAGCAAAAGCGCCTCTAACACTAAATTCACGGTTCAGAACCCTAATATTCCCAAACCGCAGCATAAGATTGTTGTACATAAAAGAAAGTCTGCGAATCAGAAGGTAGTAAGAAACATTATTCTTCTCTAATAACAATATTGCTGCCTCTGTTTCTTATCTGGATTGTAATTCGCAGGGTGATAAGGATGTCAACATACCTCTCAAGAAATCTCGCGACCTTAAAACTGTTGAAACCTCTGTTTCATTTCACTCACTTATTCCTTCTAAATCTTCTGCGACATCTTCGCAAGTTAAACCATCATCTCCAATTCGCGAAAAAGCTGCCTCAGACTTCATTTCTTCAACTGATCTTTCAATGATTGAAACCCCCATTATTGATCCTTCTGTGAATGAAACTTCTTCTCTCCATATTGATAATATTTCTCAACCTTCTATCATTACCAGTTCTCCACCCGAGCCTCTTCCCTTTTCGAAAGAAACTGTGGAAGGAATAGATATCGCTTTTAAAATCTTGTCTGAAGTTCTAGATGATGGCAAGAAGTCTCCAACTGATCCTGTCAAGTCTGGTATTTGCGAAATTCTGAGTAAGTATTTCGGTTCTGATAGAGCTGCTTCGCAAATAACTTTGGAAAAAGAGTGTAATGCTCTTCGTCTCGAAAATCAAAAGCTTCAAAATGTTTTGCTGGATCGTGACAATCTTCGCAAGAAGAATGATGAATTGAGAGGTATGATTTCCTTATTTGTATCTTCAACTTGCCTTTCTAATGATTTTATCCTTTCCATATTTAATTATCCTTGAAATCCTTTTTTCGCATGTTAAGCCTTAAACCAGAAACGAATAATGGAGAGATATCAATTTGAATCTGCTGTTGAAGAAGCCCGTGTTGATAAAGAAATTTTGATGGATCAATATAACCAATTAGATAACCTCTATTCATATTCTGTTGATCATATAAATAATCTTACCAATGAAAATACCCAATTGGTTCAGAGGCAAGACTTATTAAGTAGTGAAATATCTCGCCTTTCTTACTCTTTAACTAAAGCTAATTTAGGGATGAAACTTTATCAGATGAGAATAAAACCTTATCCCAAGAGAAGCGAACTTATTTAAACAAGATGGCAATACCTTCGCAACAACTTAGCATTCTTCAGAAAGTATGTGATGACCAAGAACAATCTCTTCGCTCTTTGAGAAATGAACTTAAAGAAGTAACAGAGTCATCTATCGTTGAAAGAGATACACTCATTCAAGATAGAATAGCTTTAAGTGTGAAGGTGAATCAACTTAAAGAACAATATTCCAAACTAGCTTTAACTTGCGAAGAAAAATGCCTTTCTTATTTCTAAAGAGAAAAATCTTCAGTCTCGACTTAAAGGTTTAGTTGGAGATAAATTTGATGACGCAATGGACCGTTGGGAGAATAGTTTTATGTCCTTGATTCAACACCTTATTTCGCAAAAGGAAGGTAGTCATAATAATTTGACTGCCTTTACTATTTTTTCTTTGTCATATTTTTTTGAGTTCTTCATCTTATTGAAATTTTGTATTTTACCTTTCGCAGAGTCTGAGAAAAATCTTCATTCTTCCATTTCTGATCTGGAGGCTAAATATGCCAAAATTCGCAAAGAAAATGCATTACTTGTCTCCGTCCTTACTGGTTCTCGCGACCGAGCAGAAAGAAGACTTGATTATCTTGCTTATTTTAAGGATATTCAAGATAGGAATCATCAGAGAGCACTTCTTCGCCAAGTTCATCTCTAGGCTGAAGTCCTTGTAAATGATATTTTATTGTCTAAATCTCTTCCTCCTACATCAATTGAACCCTTGGAAGTAGATGATGATGAAGTTCCTCGTCCTTCTGATAGTGATTATGATTATGAAAGTGGTGCAGAGGATAGCTTTTTGGAGGATGGAGAAGAAATTCCTTCTAAGGAGGCAACTGCTGGTGTTAATGAAATAGAAATCTCTTCTGAAGAAGTAATCGCTGGCGATAATCAAGGTGCTAATCAAGGCGAAGATCAGAATCGAAGTGAAGGAGAACATGGTGCTAATCAAGAGGCTGGCGATAATGAGAATGTTGGTGAAGAACGTCTACTATCTTCTTCTATTGGAATTAATACTGAAGCATGAGCTTCTTGTCTAGTTCTCTCTTCTTGAATTGTCTCATCTTTATTACCTTTTGCGAATAATATTCTTCAACCAACTTTGGAATTAATTTTCCCTTTTAGTATTTTGCTGATGAGAAAGATAATGCCTATTGTTTATTGATTCCCATACTTGCCTCTCATTATCTTTCTTGCGAAAAATAATCTGTTATGAATACTTATAAATACGTGGTCTTATTTTGCCTTCCTAATTAAAGGTCTTATTATGCCACCTCTTGTCATTGCGACAAAATCACAGGATGTTCTTGAACTTTCATGCAAGAACCCATTGATCTTGCCTTAACTTTTTCTTTTGTATTATGGCCTCTTCAGGAATGTTGCGACAATATGACAGGCCTAAATATTCTTGCGAAAATAAAGTCCCATGACATTGCCATCTTGCGACGAAATCGCAGGACGTCTTCGCACTTTCATGCGAAAACCCATTGATCTCGTCTTATCTTTTTTTTTTTTTTTGTATTATTGCCTCTTCAGGATTGTTGCACAAATATGACAAGCCTTAATACCCTTGCGAGTAAAAAGCCTCATGACATTTGCGTCTTAAGACACTTATCATCTCCCTAGTGGAGGGTGCCGCCCTTATCTTCCCCCTGGTTGCCCCTTCAAGGAGGCATACTTCTACCATACAAGGTTAGATCCTCCCATCCAGTCTTAAAAACAACCAGTTGTTTTCGCAGCCTCTTATCCCTTTTACCTATAGGGATTATGGTTACGAGACTGCACCCTAAGTGGGGTTTTCTTCGGGACGAGTGCAGTATAAGCCAATACTTGTCAAGAATGGCAAGGTACGTTTCAGACGCCCCTGACACTCTTGAATCAACCGTGTACCTCAGCGCCTTGGTGAGATTCTGCACTCCTTGGGAGAGTCCTTATTACCTTAGTCGCCCAACCTAAGTCATATGCTTAAGCTGAGAATCCAAGGTGCCTCTCCCGGATGGGCTTTATTGACCCCAAATCTCCATGAATCAGGTTCCGGTGGCGGTGTAGCCTTTCCCTGAGCCACATAACAGGTACCCCCTTATATGACGTACTTTAGGTCTTACATTTGCCTCTTGCGAAATTTTATTCGCGAACTAGGGTGTACGCCATAAAGGTTCGCCCCTTTCTTTTATGTCATTGTTCTATAATTATCTCTGCGAAAGTTTTGCACACCATGATTTTGTTTTGATATGAATAATCTTGCAATTTTTCTTTCATAGTTCATAACTTCTCAAAGCTTCTTACGGATAATATCTTTTTAAGTACAACCCGTTTCATGGTCTGTCAAGTCTATGACCAACATCTATACCTTTTGGATCCATTAATTTATAAGCTCATGTTCCAACTATCTCCTTAATGATGTAAGGTCCGTCCCATTTTTTCGCTAATTTTCCACCATTTTCTCACTGATATATTGGTGTCTCTCGCAGAACTAAATCTTCTGGTTGGAATTCACGTACTTTGACACGTTTATTATATTCTCGGACTAATCTTCTCTGATAGTTCTCCATATGTTGTAAAGCTCTTTCTCTTTTTTCTTCTAATTCATCAAGTTTGTTTAAGATCAAACCCTCACTAAGATTTTTCTCCCAAGATTCTTTCTTTGTTGTCGGAATAACAACTTCTGTTGGTAACACCGCTTCAACTCCATATGTTCGCACCATGCTATGTGATGTCCTTCCAATTTCTTATTTAATATATCTGCAATTGTTTTGTTTGTTGCTTCTACCTTCCCATTAGCTTGTGGATACAAAGGAGTAGACTTTCCACATTTTATCTTAAATGCATTAAGTAACATTTCTATGTTCTGTCCTTCAATCTGTTTCCCATTATCAGATACCAACTGCGCAGGAATTCCGAATCTGCAAATGATATTTTCGAATATGAATGTAAAGATATCTTTGTCGCGAATATGCTTTACTGCCTTCACTTCTGTCCATTTTGTGAAATAATCTGTTGCGACTATTAAGTATCTTCTTTGTCCAGAACCTAGTAAAAATGGCCCCACATTATCTAAACCCCATTTTCCAAAAGGCCACACACTGGTTAAAGATGAGAATGGTGCTCCAGGTGCATGTATTTTATTTCCATGCCGTTGACAATCTTCGCAACGTCTTGATATTTGTTTTGCATCTTCGTGCATGTATGGCTAGTAATAGCCTTTCATTTTTGCTCTATGTGCCAAAGATCTTCCCCCGCTATGATTGCCAGCATCCCCACTATGTAACATTTTTAGCACTTTTTCTCCTTCCTCTCGTGTCAAACATCTGAGTGATGGTCCATTAAAGGATTTTCGGTATAGCAGCCCATCTCTTAATTCATAATTTTTTGCGCGAATTTTTAACTTGTGTGTTTCCAATCTATTTTTTGGTGTTTCTCCTTTCGCCAAATATGCCTGAAGTTCTGTTCTCCAATCTGCGATATTGTTTGTTTGTTCTTCTTCTTCACCGTCTATTATCATCACGTCCACTTCTTCTTCTTCTTTATTGATTGATGGTGACATAAGTGTTTGTATTTTTATGTATCTCGTAGTTCGATCTGTCATCATGCTTGAGATAAAAGCAAAAGCGTCTGCAAGTTTGTTATCCTTCCTTGAAATGTGTCTACATTTTATTTTTGGGATTTTTGCTGACAATTCTACAACAAGATTTTTATATTTCTTCAAGGATGGTTCATTTGTAGTATACTCTCCCTTTATTTGGAGAATAACTAGCTGCGAATCACTAGTGATCCTGGCATTTTCTAGTTTCATTTCTATTACGAACTTCAAGGCATGTATCACAGCTTCGTATTCCGTTTCGTTATTGGTGGATGTGAATTCTAATCTGAATGAAAAAGCCATCTTCACTCCTTCTGGCGAAATTAAAACAATTCCAACTCCATTGCCTTCTCCATTTGATGATCCATCTACCAATATCTCCCATCTATTTGGTTCTGTTAATAAATCTTTTGGATCTCCATGTTCTTCTTCTATATCCATCATTTCCTCTACCGCTTCATCTTCATCTAAAGGAAATTCTGCCAAGAAATCTGCAACAACTTGTGATTTTTGTGAAGAAAAAATTTCATATTTAATGTCAAAGTGGCCTACTTGTGCATTCCATCTCTCCACTCTTCTTGATCTTTTAGAATTCTTCATCACTGATTTAATTGGTACTTTTGTTAATACCTTTATCTTGTGCGCTTGAAAATATATGCGGAGCTTAAATGATGCATAAAATAATGCTAAGATTAACTTCTCAATCTTTGAGTAATTTTTCTCGACAGCATTAAAAGTTTTGCTAATGTAATATATGGGTTTCTCCACACCTGCGTCTATTCGCAATAATACATCACTTAATGCATGCAACGTCGTCGCAAGATAGATCAATAATTCTTCTCCTGATTCTGCCTTTTGTAAAATAGTTGTATTCATAAGATGTTCTTTGATCCTTTGAAAAGATTTTTCGCATTCATCATTCCATTTGAATTTCGCCCCCTTCTTGAGTATATCGAAAAAATATTTGCATTTGTCTGATGATCATGAAATGAATCTCCCCAGCGAAGCTAAAAGTCCATTCAACTTATGTACATCTTTTATTGTTGCGGGTGTTGGCATGTCACGAACTGCTTGCACTTTTTCTGGATCAACCTGTATTCCTTCCTTTGATACAATGTAGCCTAAAATTTTCCCGATGCAACTCCAATAGTACACTTCTCAGGATTCAGTTTAATGTTATATTGTCGCATTTGTTCAAAAATCTCCCTCGGGTCTTGTACATGGTCTTTGGCTTCTTTACTCTTTACTAACATGTCATCCACGTATACTTCTAATGTTTTGTGTATCCATTTCGCGAACACCTTCTCTACCATTCTTTGATATGTCGCTCCTGCATTTCGTTAACCAAATGGCATTTTCGTGTAACAATATAAACCTCTAGGGGCGAAGAAAGCAGTATGTTCTTGATCTTCTTCAGCGAGAGGAATTTGGTTATATCCTTTGTACCCATCCAAAGACGATACTCTATCATTTCCCGCTGCGGATTCCACCATTTGAGGAATATCTTGGACAAGCTTTGTTTAAATCAGTGAAATCTATGCAAATCCTTATTCCTTTGTTTTTCTTTGGGACAATGACCATATTCGCTATCCATTCTGGGTATTTAGCTTCTCTTATGATTCATGCATCAAGCATTTTCTGTAGTTTTTCTTCTATTTGGGAATGGTTAGCTGTTGCGATTTTTCTTATTCTTTGTTTAAATGGTCTCACATTCTTGTTAATCTCCAACTTGTGACATGCAATTGATGGATCTATTCCCGGTATCTCATCCATGCTCCCTGCGAAAACGTCTTTATATTCTCGCTAAAGATTAACAGTTCTTTCTTCTTCTTATACATCCATCTTGGTTCCCATTCTCAACATTAGAGGTTCTTTTATAGTCCCAACGTTTACTTCTTTTGTTGGTTCTGCGGTAGTGTAACTGGACTTGGATTCTCCCATTGATGTTGGTTCTTTTATTGTTTTCACAGGTCCTTCTCCATCTTCCGAAATTTCGCTGGGTATTCCCTTGCCTTCTTTTGCCCTTATCATGTATACTCTAAATTCTTCTTCTTTCTTTGCCTCCTTTGCCAACTTTCTGCGAAATTGTTTCCTTTTTGCTTGTCCTTCATAATGCTTTACTTCAATTTGATGACATAATTTCGCATTGTCAACATCTCCTCTGATTTCACCTATTCCATTTGGTGTGGTGAATTTAATACATTGATGCAACGTTGATACTACAGCTTTTATCGCATGTATCCATGGTCTTCCTAACAGCATATTATATGGCGATTCCATATCCACCACGCATAGTGTCACGTGTGTTTCGATCTCTCTTAGTGGAATTCGTACTACTATTTCTCCTTTAGGTTTTGTTGTGGATTTTGCAAAGCCATGAACAAGATATGTTGAATTGGACATTTCTTCATCTTTAAATCCCATTCCCCTGAACGCATGATAGAATATTATATCCACCGAACTTCCTGTATCGACTAAAGTTTATATACATTCTTCCGTGGATTTTATTGTTGTCCCCTTCTCTTTTCGCGTAATAGGCACTGTAATAACCAATGGAGATGTGTTGTTCAAATTTTCTTTTGGTATTTCTGCCGCTATGAATGTGATTTTTTGCTTTTCCCAATCTTTCAAGGGTGATGTCTTTTCTACTGCCATAACCTTCGTTCCTTCAAAATTTCGTTTATGTATTCTTCCTTTGATGTTTTCATGGAATTCATTAATCATTGTTTTTGTTATCATATTACACTCCAATCTTTTGTCATCTTCATTGATTCTAATCATTTTTCTTTTAACTGGTTCACTGATTTATTTAATCACTTTTTTGATTTGAATAATTTCAACAACAATCTTCAACTTTCGATCTTCATCTCCCTGTTTCTAGCGCCATTATGTAGTTGCAGGAAGTCCTACACTACACCCCTCACAATATTTCATTAACACTCGACTCGTTTTAGATGAACAATCTTAATTTTATTGATGAATCTTTGAACAATCTTACAAGAAAAGATAAAGGAATCAAGAACCACCACTACTCTAGATTTTCTATCTCCTATTTACTTGTTTCTCAATTAGAAAAAGATCTCTCCCTTTCTTTTACAACTGAACGACTATTTATAGGGAAGTACATAGTGGATGACAACTAATCTCCCCTTTATTTTCGGATATGGTTTGCGACATTCTCGCAACCTTACAAATGTTAATCTCGCAAAGTCTCTAACTTTCGCAGAACTATCACATCTTTCTCATGATTTTAGCTGACGTCATTTATTATATCATTTCTGAAATTGTTCTGCGACGCTGTTGTATTGTGCTGCTGATAATTTCGCTGAGATATTATCGTTGCGAGATTATGATCCTACAAGCAATATTGGTGAAATATGGAAAAAATAGTGTTTTTGCTCAAACGAAGGAGTTTCATGAGATGAGAGTAAAAATAATAATAAAATAAGGAATTAGAGAGCTGTGGGACCGGACATGTATAGGGAATTACTGACCGGCTACTAAGTCGGTCCCGTGACGCTAATCCTTATTTTATATTATTTTTCATCGTGTGAGGAAATATGGAGAAACTAAGAGTTTTGCTCGAACGAGGAAGTTTGCTCGAATGAAGGAGTTTTCATGAGATTAGAAAAAATAATGAAATAAGATAAAATAAAAGGGAGAGGCGTGGGACCGGCCACGGCGGCATGACCGGCAGGTGGACCCGGTCCCCCTAGGCGCCTCTTTATTATTATTATTATTTTTCTTTCCTATTTTGCATAGGTTTCCTAGTTCGTCCATATTTTTGAATGATCGTTCGTGCATTATTGCTAAGTACACTCACGCCATTTTCGGGGCTTACTCGGTGGTGGCCCAGATGACCGTACGTTGAATATTTATTACTAACCCATGGAATTCTGCTGGGAAAAGCCATGAATTGAAGTAACGAAATATTATGATGAATGTAGAATAATTTCTAGGAATTCAATTTATGAATCTTGCGACTATAAATAATTAATTGATGGCTCTATTCTAGCAAGAAAGCTGTCTAGGAGCATTATAATTATTCGAGAGTAGATGAGCTAGAAGAAGCGTCATACTCGTTCTGAATGTTTATTATGTATAGTTAGGGAACATTGCGACATCCTGAAGACGTTATTGCTCTATATTAGTGATAAATTCATCTAAGAGACGTCCAATCATTATCGATTCTATATAGAAGTGATTACTGAAATTGCTCAGTTGATGAAATATGTCGTGGTCTCAGTTGAAACACTACATATTCATGCGTACTTTAAGAGGAAGTACACTCAGTCAGAGATTATCGTGGCATGAGCATTCATGCTTGAATTATGAAATATAAACTTCACATACATGTCTGGAGCTAGTCAGAAATATGAAAAGTTATTATTTGACGATTTTATCTTTCGTCAAAAATCCGCCATCAACATTAAGTCCCCTGCTTAGTGATGGACAGTCATGTTCCGCATTAAGCACTGAATGGTGATTTTTATAATTATAAACGTAATAATTAATTGAACTTAGTAGTAAAAAGAATGTTACCGGATTTTCGATTTGCTGCAATGATATCGCGTACGAGCGATCTATTGCTTGGATGAAGATCCCAGTAGTATGATAGAGTATCATCGGATGAGCATAAATTGGTGGAGCACTGCTGATTTGGGTGGTGGAATGTCTAGTCTTGGTCGGTTTAGCACTTTTGGTCCCGGGCCCAAGAGAAGAAATCCTTGTATTTTCATCCTCCCTCGTACGAGCAGTAGGAGAATTTGCTGGCCGAATCCCGGCAGGCAAGTTTTTTTTTTTTCAAAGATGGACGTGTGTCCAGTAAAAAAAAGAATCCCTTTATATATATATATATATATATATATATATATATGTGAGCTTTCACAAAGTTTTGCTTTAGGAACGAACGTCCGTTCGTTTTAAGAAACGAGTAATTATCCATAGCATAGGAGGGATTTTTTAATAGACGTGCGTATGTTAGTATATTTTTGTCTATGAGCTTTCATGATTTTTTTTTCGATATGTGAGCTTTCACAAATTTTTGAAAATATACACTCGTTTCAAAGACAAATGCTCGCGCGAGGGAGCAAAAAAAAAAGATATATTTTTTTTTCATTTTTTTTCAAATTTACGTGAGTTTCATGTTAATTTTTTTTTTTTTGTAAAATCAATGTCTTGATTTTGAACAACTGTTGAAAATAGACAATTATATATGGTGAAATAATGTCTGTATGTGAGTTTTCACAATTGTAGAATGGACGCCTGTCCAATTTTTGAAAATCAGTGGATGTTAACACAGTAAAAATTTACGTGGGTTGTTCACGGTTTTATGAAAATCAATTTATGATTTTTGAATAATGGACTTTGCTCATCTTTGCAGGTTTGAAGAAACGAGCAAGTTCTTGAAACTTTTGTGCCAAGTTCACTACTGTTAGTGAAATTGTAAACATGTAAGAGTTGGATTATTACAATTTTTGTTGTGTGTTTGTTATTGGTATATCCATGACTCTATGTCTATCGCCTCAGATAATAGTGACTTCCAGTTACAACCACCCTTCTGGATCTTTCGGGGAACGCTCCAGAAATATAAGTCACAGATGAACACTTCTGCAGATGTTCATGCCAAGGTGAATCAACCTTTCAGAGATGCTGGAAATACGATAGATGGTATGTCTCTTGATCATCTTAAAGTGGTTTGTGCTAAGATATATGCTTTCTTGGTCTTAGCAGATGCGGAGGGAAAGAAGAGACGTGATGAAATATCATAGAAGAAAAGAGCTGAAGATGAAAAGCTCATATCTCATCAGCTAAAGCAACACCGACTTCAACAAGTGAAACTATCGGGTGAAGATGAAGTTCGGCCTTGCATTGATGGTGTAACTCCTGATTCATATGTGGATGAATGAAGAATTTCGTCATAATTCTCCATCAGAAAATTCAGAAGTTAGGTCTTCATTGAAAATGTTTTAGAATCTTCATACGATGTCTGTTTTTAATGATTTACCCCAGCTTTTTGATGCCCATGAAATTTCCTAGATTTATCAAAGAAGCTTTTTGAGTTTTAAGCACATTTAGTGGTCGAAATCAATGAAATAGTAAACTTCCAGGAAGTCTTCAAAAACTTTTCAGCTGTCATGTGGTTTGATGTTTCTGCCACATCTTTTTGCTCGTTCATCCGATTTCAATGCCAATTATTATTTTGCACCCCATGGTTGATACATGAGCCTGGTGCTTGTAGTACCACTTTTTGTTTTTGTCAGTCTTATAAACATCACTTCTGAAACCCTGGTCACATGACCATAATTGAGGTTGCTCTCAAGAGGGGATGGTGTAATGACCATGGTTGTATGTACCGGTTGTAGCAACTATTTTATGATGAATGATTATCATATGCGAGCTTGGTGCCAGTCACGAGTCTTGGACTGTGAAACTGATCATCATGATTACTGGATCGTCAGTCCCTAGTATTTTGTTAAATCTCCTATTCGTTTTTCCTTCTTCTAGCAAGACCTAGATAGAGGACCCAGGTAGAAAAACATGATGTGAAGAGCTAGGTGGTCGAAGTTAGATGTACTTAATGAAGGACTTAGTGGAAAGATCTGGTGGGCATCGATTGACTGTGGAGGTAATGACTCCCCTCTAAGAATTGCTGCTTGTATGTTGTATGCTCTGGAAGCTGTAGGAACTAGGAACCTCATACGACGTCGGAATTTGGTGCCAAATTTTGAAGCTAAGAGACCGAGTCATCATGTGAGAAAAGAATAACTCCATTTGGAGTTGTATATGTCAGACAACGAAGCGTGCACATTTGTAATTTGTAATCCCGTACAAAACTTTCAGATTTCATAGACCTGACGGTAAAGGCAATATCTTTCAGCTCGTATGTCAGATTGATGCACCCTTTTGGTATGTTGTACTAAAAACATAGACGAACATATTTTGACAAGGAAGTATTGTGACATTCCTCACCCATTGGTATGTTTTTGTAAACCCATGGCCTGAAGTGTGTTGTATCTCATTTGTAGAGGTGATGAGAAAATCTTGCAGAAGACTTTGTCTTGTGCCCATCCGTCGTGCAAGTTTTAGGAAGACTTTCATGTTAACATGTTTTCATGCCTACACATCTTGATATGAATCATTAGTGCTTGGAGAAATCTGATCCATTGAGTAACACTTCAGAGAATGGATAGTTTATGAACCCGGTCATGAGGATGTTGCTCATGAGACTTTTGTTGATGCTAAGATCGCGATTGAATTTTCTAAAGAAATTCTTCTTGATGCTGAGTCCATGGATGGAGTTCCTACAGATATCCTGGTTGATGCAGAAACTATTGTTGGAGTTGCTCTGGAGACCGAAAAGGTTAGAACCATGATTATCGACATAATCTTTGCCCCTCCATCCAGTGAGCCTTTTACATTCACGAACTAGTTGGTGGGTTGAGCATTCTTAAGATGAAGGTGTACTGAGAGTTCAACCTGAAATTTTCACAAACATTATGATTTTACCGTGCAGTGGCTTTGTCAGGGAATTGATATTGTTGCGGCAGATAGAAGTGGCAATCTCCATTCTGGATGTGATCCGTGAGGAGAAAAAGTTCCTTAGTCGTGCAAGGTTTGTGATGTAGAGAGGCTCCGTTGATGACGTTTCATGACATCACATCAGGTTGCAATGACTTGTTATGTGTAACACATTTATTGAAATTGATATAAATTGATCTTTTCAACAATATCAAGTCCCCAAGTGCATCCCAGAGGTGTTCATCTGTTCAGCAAAAGATATATGTTGAAAGAATCTGTGCCATCCATGGAAGAATGATGTTGCATCTGCTTCAGAAGTCTTGTCATGGATATAGTGAAGACTTATCAATTGTAATTCACCTACACATCTGGGTCTTGGATCAGTATGCCATTGTAATAATACTCTTGCTGAGGATAGAGGTACAAGGTGTACTATTTGATTGGGAGTACAATTTGAAAGCTTCGAGAAATAAGGCACTTATATTATTGAGCGATGAAGCGTCGCATTCGTTAAGCATCGAATATCTTGGTCTTAATCATCTCGTCCTTGAGTATCTTATGTTGGTTTGATATTCCTTACTTTACAGTAGTGGGATTTAATACTTGTACAAACATCAGAGCTTTCTGATTTTGTGGCACACATGGACACTCCTACAAGGATATGGAGAAACGCCCAAAGTGTTCTTTGCCATGCTTGGACATCATCCCGGTAATGAACATCCTAGTGCGGTGCTCAATTTTAAGAGGAGTCGGATTCATCCACTTGGTAAAATGTTATAGCGGCAAAGCCACCTATTCGAGCGTCTTGCAACAGCAGAGTTGCCAACTGCATTGAGTCCCCATGCTATGATAGCATGTGAGGGAATAGATGACATCGACATGGGAGGAATGAGACTTTCCTGAGTGCGGAACCTCTTGATGAATGTGTATGCATCTGTTGCACGTTCTTGCTTCAACCTCGTTCGAAATTTCTCCAAGTGCTCTGATGGTGGAATGCCACCAAATCTTATAGATTGGAACTTTCTTCATTGGAGAGATGTGC
Source organism: Papaver somniferum (assembly GCF_003573695.1). Lineage (NCBI taxonomy): Eukaryota > Viridiplantae > Streptophyta > Magnoliopsida > Ranunculales > Papaveraceae > Papaver > Papaver somniferum. The sequence goes on from NC_039366.1 coordinate 133,921,835, forward strand.
AACCAAGGGCGCTTTATCAGTAGCCATATTTTCAGCAAGGATCCACGCTTGTCCGAGGATCATGTCATGTCCTGGATCTTCCTTGATTATGTGAAACTTGGTTTTAGTCCAGGTTGAGCCTATTCTCATCTTGAGATCATGTATCCATAAACATCTTTGGGTGTGCCTTCCTGATCTCTGATTGATATGGAAGTATAAGTAGTTTCTTGCCGATCGATGTATGGTGCTCTGAGGGTTTTCAGTGGTTCCTCGATTTTTGTAGCCTTCTCTCTTTCTAGTAAAGCAGGTGCGGTAGTTGCTGATCGCTTGGATGCTTCATGAAGCTCTGAGAAAGCATGGAATTAGAGATTTTCCAGTAAATCTCTGTATACCGGGATCATTCCATGTATGTACAAGTCTACAAGTTGTTGCTCTGTAATATTTGGATCATGAAAATCCGTAGCTTGGACTTTGAACCTTTTCACATAATCATTGGGATGTTAATTGCTCTTTTGAAACATCCTTCCCAAATCAGAAAGAGTGACTTGTTCTGAAAGTAGAAAGAGGTAATTATCTCTCCCCAAATGGCAATGCTTCCTGGTGCGATATTATTATACCAGGTATATGCTCTGCCTTTCAGAGACTTTGAAAATTCCTTTAGAAGAACGACATGGTTGTGTTCATGCTCTCCCAATGACTCCAAAAGTCGAGAAACATGTTCTCGAGCATTGCCTGTTCCATTATAGAGTGAGATTTTTGAGAAGTGTATCCTTTAGGAAGAGGAATTCTATGTGTAGCAGCAGGATACAGAGGTTGGTGACGGTGGACAGATGATGCCTTGTCTTTTCCTCGATCCTCCAAAAAGCGCTCCAAATCTTCACAAGTGATAAAACTTGCAGGTTCCTTTGCTGGTTTCTGCAGTCTTTCGGCCTTCATCATCCTATACGACATGGTTTGGAGAGATTTCAGGATCATCAGTTGGGGATGCTTCCTTAGCTTTTACTTTATCGCGTTGGGGCTGGGTCTGCTCAGACGAAAGCTTGTCCGTGAGAGTCTTGAGATAAGTACACAGCTCCTTCTATGTTGCAGCCATGTCGGTCTGGACTTTCATAAGATCGACTATGGTAGGCGTATTTCATCTGACTTCTTCGTGAGACAGGTCGAGGAAAGGATTGTTGATGGTTTCAGTACCATTGCTTGTGGCGTTAACGTGGGTGGTCACTGGAATACAGGCACTAGGAGGAGGAGTAGTAGTGACACCTGGCGTGACATTGCTGGCTGGAGGAGTGGTGTTAGCAGTACCACTAGATCCTGCAACGTTGGGAGGAGTCGTACTGGCAGCGGAAGTACCACTAGAACTTGAAATGTTAGGATTGGGTGTTGAACCCGGGTTGGTAACTGAACCATATCTAAGACGACCATCTTTGTGATAATTGGGTTTGCAACTGAGAGAATGATCTCCCACTATGGTCGACAATCTGTTGATGGGAGAAAACAATTTGCTGGTTTTTGAGGAAAGTGAAGATACAACCGTGCGGAGGTGACTCCTCGACCGAGAAAATTGCCTTCACCTTTTGCAAACAGATGCACTACACGGGAGTGCTTTGAGTTTGAGAGATTAATCTGTAGGACTCCGGCCTAAACCAAGACGATGGTCGTTCCAGTTGCAATTCGGTTTTAAAGAGGGAAGAGGGTCGATATGTAGGAGGGAAGCTGAGAAGTGTGTGGGATCAATGATGATCAGAAGATTGTGAAAGTGTTGTAGGTTTCTGCAAATGAACTGTTGGGTTCGAATAAGTTTGAATTCTGCTCAATTGAGAGTGATTATTCAGATGAGAATTTCTGTGATAATTCCTGTATATCTTTCTTGTTCAATCATGAATTCATAGACTTATTTATATTGCCAGAATGTAGATACATTGATCTCCAATAAGTGTGACGGTTGGTCGAGTGAAAGAGTGGGAAAGTGGGAAATCGTGGTTAAACCAGTTCCATGTTGTGCGGAAACTTGGTTGACTGTCCACCCACTACTTTTCTAACTCCCTCAACTGTTTGCATGACTTACTCACATTTCTCATCATGGATGAATACACGTGTCTTAGGTCGCCAGACCAAACCCTAGTTGATATCCCCCATGTGACATGATTGAGTTCTCATGATTGTGGAATCTGCAAGGTAGACGTGTATTTAATTAGTTAGTTGTTGACTTGATCAAACGATGAGTCTAACTATTGTTGAGTCGAGCATTATTGACGAATGCTCTATGATTCATGGATTGAGCATGTCTGTTGAGATAGATGTATAGTTCTCAAATGAATGTTGATAGTTGAATCAACATGATGAATATTGATTGTTTGAACAAATATTGCTCGATTAATGAATTATTAAATATTGATAGTTGAATCAATATTAATATTCTGAGCAAAATTGCTCGTCTGAGTAAATATTGCTCGTTTGATCAATTACTGAATATTGATAGTTGAATCCATATTAATATTCTGAGCAAAATTGCTCGTCTGAGTAAATATTGCTTGTTTGATAAATTACTGAATATTGATAGTTGATGTCCCCCCATGTGACATGATTGATGTCTCATGATTGTGGAGTCTGTAAGGCAGACGTGTATTTAATTAGTCAGTTGTTGACTTGGTCAAACGATTGATCGAATTTTATATAGTGGTAAGAAAGGTTGTCGTTCACTCGTACTTGATGAGATTGATTTTAAGAATTAATAAACTAAACTAAAAGAAAAATATATACAAAATATTTTCACAGGATGAAGAGAGTTACTGGGACTAGGATTTCGTCGAATTCATAACATAGGGTTCAATTTATTTATTCTCAACAATTAAAGCTCAATAAATAAAATTAACATGGACTCTGATTTTGCCAAGGTAGATTCTCAAAAGATTAGTTGTAAATCATAAGCATGATGTATCAAAACATTTAAGCTAAGCATACCTCATCAAATTAAATGACAACCAATTAATTCAAATCATATTTCAATTAAAATTAATGCAAAAATCTTAAAAGAATTAAATAATTTTACCTATGTGTGAAATTCGTCTTCCTCCGTTGTCCCAGTGTTGGTGTCTAGCTCCGCATATTGGAAACACACTCAGAATAATTTTTCATTGCTCAAAAGTGTTTACAAGAGGTGAAAATGGAAAAAATATTGAAAACCGGTTTTATAACAATTATATTTGTTACAAACCGAACTGTTACAAAGAACGAAAAATTTGATGTGTCGCTGGTACTGTAGCAAAACGACTGTCTCCTACGGTCTAACGTTCTTCGTGTTCTTGAGGTTTAGCAGCAGCAGAAACGACTCTGCAACCTCTAAATTCTTCTCTGCATCTCACCAATCACCTCTGTTTTCACCCCTAACTCTCCATGACCTCATACAACCCCTCAACACTCTATATATAGTCGACAGGGTCTCCAAATAATAGAAATAACTCCAAGAAATCCTATCATCACTCGGCAGTAAAGAAAATATATTTTCTTTTCTTTTTAGTCTCCTACATGCGTGCTATGAAGATTCTACTTCATTATTTGAATTCTTTATGCTTCTGTATCTAGTTGGCTGTCAAACTTTCCAAACTCAACTTTGCAAGAACATCTTCTCCCATTACTGATCGAAATCTTCAAAAATATACAACAAAAGTACGTGAATATCTCCTCCCTGTTCCAGATCATTACGCGTCTGTGAGCAGTAAACTCTCCTTATTTATATCATTCATGCTCTAAATGGTGACTCAAATCTTCCAAACACGTGTAGAACTCCCTGCAATTGACGCAATCCCGTGAATATCTCCCCCTTGAGTGTAGTTCCCTGTTTTATCAAAACTACATGGACTTCGCTTTTTTTTCCGAAACAAACTTCCATACAATCCCTGTTTAGGTGAAACAGGGTCGAGTCAATCAAAAACTCGGACAAAAATGCAAAGAAACACGTCCAATTCTGTCCCTAAAATATTCGTAGCTGCAAAGTCTATTTTCCCGCCAATTTCTTGTTTAAAAGGTGAAAAAGAAAGGTCGCCCCTAACCAGAGTAGGGGTGCGAATAGTAGCTGCCTTGAGAGGTGACCTGGGGGTGCCCCTTATCCAAACTGAGAGTGCCTTTAGTACTTTTCTCCGGGGTCCAAATAGCACTTTTGAGCAACTTTTTCCACACAATTGTATTTCTCCAAAAACACCTACACAAACATAAAAACACCATAATAAGTACAAAATCAAGTACCAACAATACAAAAAATTAAGGACAATGTAGACATAAAAATGTGTCTATCAAATACCCCAAAACTTATTATTGCTGGTCCTCGAGCAAAACTAATCTTGAAAATAAAATCCTAACTCACTAGGTGGCCCTAGTGACCGAGTTGTAGTCTCGGGAGGGTTTATCAGAGGTGTACACACAAAACCTTTACTCCATACCCTAGCTACCTACGCAGAACCTTGGAAGGCACTAAAGAATCTCCTTGGTTGACATACTCTCATTGACTACAGGAGGAAGTACCCTGATGCGAAATTCCAATTGTTGTACACGAGTATGAACTCAAGCGTACTAAAATTCATATATAAGTGACAGAGCTCTACTCAGATAGCTTCTGGACATCATAACCGGAGTCAACCAATCACATGGAAATATTAAGAAGATGGATGTAGAGAAAAACGTAGACGGTTTTGATTTTGACTAAGGTGAACGGTGTTTCCCATATCTGTCTGAAGGCCACTACTAGGATGAACCTATCTTAATGGACTGAGATACCGGTCTGACTATTATCAACACAACTGGCATATACAAGGGAACCAGCGGGTGATAATCCTAACTCTAGGTCAACAAAACTGGCATATACAAGGGCACCAGTGGTCGACTTTATTGAATTTATTCAGGTTGGTCTGATGGTCTGGTCTCAATTCTTTTTTTTTTTTTTTGGATATCTCAATCACTCTATTTCACCCTAGCAATGGTAACAACTTGAATCGTGTGCCCCACCAAATCACTTATAAGGAAAGAAAAATAAAAACAGAAGGTGAAAAGGATTCAACAAGATATGGCGAAACTACCATGTTTTTTCTTCTTCTAACACCTGAGCTCTGTGCTTTTATGAATAGACTCTATAGATGTTTCCATCTAATCAGATTGGTTCCTCAACTCCTACAACCAAGATGTTCCCATCCACTTAGATTGGTTAGTGCCAACCTTAATAAGCATAAATTTCTAGGCTCTGGAGTTTATTTATTGCAACTAAAAAGTTTCACCCATACCCCCAAACTTAAATCTAACATTTTCCTTAATGTTCTAAAGATAAAATTAAAAGCATGAACAAGGAGAAATTGTTACCACCCGAAGCAAAAGAGTTAAGGAAAGATATTACCGTGTCGCATGAGCATGGTTTACCTCCCAAGAAGTGTTAAGTTTAAACTCTTCAGCCAGACTAAGAAAGGATTAGTCACCTTAAAGAATCATAAAGTAATGGCCGGAATAACTGCGGATCACCAAAACCAAATAGGGCTATCACAAGTAAAAGGAATCTGCAACATGCCAAGAAAATTAACAGATAAAGCACACCCTTGTCTAGTTTCCTGTTTAAAAAAACTACATCTAGCGGTGGTTCAGGTTCAGGTTTTATAACTGGGTCTAGATAAAATATTTTCATGGGTTGCATTTCCTCATAAGTTAGATCTGAATGTTCAGGTTCTAGAGTCTGGAAAAACTCAAATAAAAACTTAGAAGCACATCATAATAACCTAAATAATTGCGGATCCTTAAAGTCAATCAAATTTGACTTACACAGCTGACCAAAAAGAGAGTGGTGGTCTTCCTTAAACAAATGTGTCGACCCTAATCTCCTAAAGTAATTAGGTTTAGTCTTAAAACTTAATATTTGACACATTTGAATTTCATAAGTTCCCACGATTGAAGAAAAAGTTTTTGGTGGGAATACAAAGTCAATCGAGGTATCGTAGTCTGGGCTAACCACATCAACCAGAGGATGGGTTTCTAACAACTGAACTTCTTTCTGGACATCATTAGGTTCAGGAAAACGTGTATGAAGATAACCTTGTAAAATGGTTGAGGAAAATATGTCAAGTCCCAAGTGAGGGACCTTTCTAAGAGTTAAAGCACATGGAGAATGATAATCACCCCCAAACTTAGAGTTTTCAGGGGCTCTAGAAAGACTAGTCACAACTTCCCTAATTTCTAGGTCATCAGATTCCTGGAAATGGTCAATTGATTCTTCTAAGTCAGGTTCATCCTCACTCATCTCTACGAGTTTATTTTCTTTTTCTAAGTCTAATGTTTCTAAATTGCTAGACTTTAAAACAATATTCTCAGAATAAACTCGTTCCTCAAAACTATCATCGGCTTCGTAAAAAGGAAATACTACATCGTCTAAAACGGGGGTATTTCTAGTCAAATACTCATCCTTTTGAATAAGTGAATAACTATTAAAATTATTTGGATTTAAACCAGAAATATTACTATCATTATAAACTCAGTTGGAGTAACAAATTCCTGATCACTATGCCTAAAAACTTCAGATTCTTCATCAACACTATCCACATCACGATCATCATTATAATAACATAAAAATGATCGAACCTCATCTAAACAAGTAGTATTATCAATTCTAACCTCGTCATCTTGATTATAAAAATTGTCCTCATTTTCAAGGGGATTATTGGAAACACTATATCGAGCATTCTACGCCTCTAACAAACGCTTCTGAATCGACTCACAAGACATCCTGATGGTATCATGTATAGAAGTTTCACTCTTGGTTACGATTATTTCGTCCATAACTAAGTCATTTGTCTCAGTTGACTCATATGTCGACTCAAGTAACTTACGTGTTGACTCAATTATCCTACGTGCCGACTCTAATTGAGGAGATATATAAGAACCTTGCTCGTATGACCGATATGCGTGTGGATAGTAATTGGGCTCACCATGGTATGACCCATATCCTTCAAAAGGATGGCGTTCCCAACCACTATTCACGCTATGATCATAATCGAAATAATGTCCATATTGCTCAGTCGGATATTCGTTGTATTGGCTATTATAATACAGTTCGACATTCTCAACACAAAATAAACCCACTGACAGGGGATTCACGGGTGTTCATTAAACCTTACCTCCCGTTCCAGACGGGGGATGAACCTGTCGACTCGGGCCACGACTCCTATGTCATGTACGAACCCGAGGGGCCGAGACAATATTGTAACTGTCGTCCTTCCCTGCAGCAGTTTTATTTAAATTAACCCTTCCTTAGGGTTTCAAAAAAATAATAAAATAAAATAATGTCCAAAAGTATGAAAAGTTCAAAAAGTGTCCAAAAATTACAAAAAAATTACAAAAAAAATAAACCCTATTTACAGTTTCTAAAAGTAAAATAGAATAAAATAATTATATACAAAATCTTCTTCTTCACTCCTTTTGGATTCCTCTTTTGTTTCCTTCTTTGGCTTCACTTTTCTTTTCAGCACTTTCTCTCTTTTTCTTTAGCTTAGCTCTAAATCTGAAAACAAACAAGAAATACCAAAACGCGTAAAAAAGAACAAAAAAAATAAAAATAAAAATAAAACCTAAAAACAAATCTATACAAATGTCCGCGTCAGCGGCACGAAAAATTGATCGAATTTTATATAGTGGTAAGAAAGATTGTCGTTCACTCGGACTTGATGAGATTGATTTTAAGAATTAATAAACTAAAATAAAAGAAAAATATATACAAAATATTGTCACAGGATGAAGAGAGTTACTGGGACTAGGATTTCGTCGAATTCATAACATAGGGTTTCAATTTATTTATTCTCAACAATTAAAGCTCTATAAATAAATTAACATGGACTCTGATTTTGCCAAGGTAGATTCTCAAAAGGTTAGTTGTAAATCCTAAGCATGATGTATCAAAACATTTAAGCTAAGCATACCTCATCAAATTAAATGACAACCAATTAATTCAAATCACATTTCAATTAAAATTAATGCAAACGTCTTAAAAGAATTAAATAATTTTACCCATGTATGAAATTTGTCTTCCTCCGTCGTCCCAGTATTGGTGCCTAGCTCCGCATATTGGAAACACACTCAGAATATTTTTCATTGCTCAAAAGTGTTTACAAGAGGTGAAATGGAAAAAATATTGAAAACCCGGTTTGTAACAATTATATTTGTTACAAACCGAACTGTTACAGAGAACGATAAATTTGATGTGTCGCTGGTACTGTAGCAAAACGACTGTCTCATACGGTCTAATGTTCTTCGTATTCTTGAGGTTTACCGGCAGCAGAAACGGCTCTGCAACCTCTAAATTCTTCTCTGCAGCTCACTAATCACCTCTGTTTTCACCCCTAACTTTCCATGACCTCCTACAACTCCTCAACACTCTATATATAGTCGACAAGGCCTCCAAATAACAGAAATAACTCCAAGAAATCCTGCCATCACTCGGCAGTAAAGAAAATATATTTTCTTTCCTTTTTAGTCTCCTCCATGCGTGCTATGAAGATTTTACTTCCTTATTTGAATTCTTTACGCTTCTGTATCTAGTTGGCTGTCAAACTTTCCAAACTCAACTCTGCAAGAACATCTTCTCCCATTACTGATCTAAATATTCAAAAATATACAACAAAAGCCCGTGAATATCTCCTCCCTGTTCTAGATCATTACGCGTCTGTGAGCAGTAAACTCTCCTTATTTATCTCACTCGTTCTCTAAATGGTGACTGAAATCTTCCAAGCACGTGTAGAACTCCCTGCAATTGACGCAATCCCGTGAATATCTCCCCCTTTGAGTGTAGTTCCCTGTTTTATCAAAACTACATGGACTTCGCTTTTTTTCCAAAACAAACTTCCACACAATCCCTGTTTAGGTGAAACGGGGTCGAGTCAATCAAAACTCGGACAGAAACACGTCCAACTCTGTCCCTGAAATATTCGCAGCTGCAAAGTCTATTTTCCCGCCAATTTCTTGTTTAAACGGTGAAGAAGGAAGGTCGCCCCCTAACCAGAGTAGGGGTGCGAATAGTAGTCGCCTTGAGGGGTGACCTGGGGGTGCCCCTTATCCAAACTGAGGGTGCCTTTAGTACTTTTCTCCGGGGGTCCAAATAGCACTTTTTGAGCAACTTTTTTCACACAAGTGTATTTCTCCAAAAACACCTACACAAACATAAAAACACCATAATAAGTACAAAATCGAGTACCAACAATAGAGAAAATTAAGGACAATGTAGACACAAAAATATCTATCAACGATGAGTCTATGATTCATGGATTGAGCATGTCTGTTGAGAGAGATGCATAGTTCTCGAATGAATGTTGATAGTTGTATCAACATGATGAATATTGATTGTTTGAACAAATCTTGCTCGATTAGTAAATTATTAAATATTGATAGTTGAATCAATAATAATATTCGGAGTAAAATTGCTCGTCTAGTAAATATTGCTTGTTTGATAAATTACTGAATATTGATAGTTGAATCAATATTCCTTGTCTAAGCAAATATTTCTCATTTGATGAATTACTGAATATTGATAGTTGAATCAATATTCTTTGTTTGAGCAAATATTGCTCGTTTGATGAATTATTGGTAGCATGACCAAATAAAATATTGGTAGGTGCACCGAATATTATATAATTAATTAGAATGTTTATGGCTGGATCAACATAAAATTATTAGTGTTTAAACTTGCTCAAAATTATGGTTTGCAGAGCATTTGGTTCGAAACCCTAATTATGATCGATTGCTGATCAGTTGATGATTTACTGAAAATCAACCAGAGGGAACGTCTACATGGGATGATAGGCCGACCATGTAGCGCCCAGATGATCGAATGAGCAAATACCAAAGTTCTTTACAGACCAGTCGGTGAAAGGATGATTATATTAAATGCTGGTTTAATCATATATTAAAATAGTGCTCGTCTGAGAATTAGGTAATAAAACCTAATTATAGAGATATGCGGGACCGACCAAGGGGTATGAAACCCGCCCTTGATGGTCGTGGGAACAGCTGGTGGTCAATTGATCAAATTCCAAATTGTTTGGAAAGAGTTTGAACCCAACATGAAATGTAGAAGTGTAATTAGGTCAAAATTATGAGAATGTGTGGGACCGGCTCCTTGCAAGCCAAAGGGCCGACCTTGGTCGGTCAAGGTAGCATGCCCGTGTCACCATGTTGCTCGCGTGGCTCAATTATGAGAATTTTGATATTTTCTGACGCGCGTTCGAGCAATATTTTGGATTTTCAGAAGAGTTTGGTCTTGACTGAAACTCTCAATTTGCTTGGATGAGCAAGTAAGACTTTGCTCGTGCAATCAATATTTTAATAATATTAAAATAATGATATTTTAATATTTTTCGTGAGAATCCTAGTCGGGTTATTGTGAGGTGACTAATATTTTCTAGGATGCTCTTCGGGAGTATAAGACCAGAGTATTAGTTGGTTCCTGTTCACCTTGATTTTATCAAAAGACGTAACAAAAACAGAATAAAGAATAGACATATCTATGGGAGACATACTTGTTTATAAGTCTTCAACTTTTGGTCGTAACAACTCTTAGTTGTGGGTGATATCAGCTTGCAGAATCCGACGTGGTTCTAAAGGCGTATGGAACGCGACTGTACCTTAATCTATGTGAGACTTGGTTAGGGATCAACTACATTCCAGTCTGATGTTAACTTGTAGTAGGCTGGAGTCTGTAACAGCTTAATACAGTGTGGTGTTCAATCTGTACTAGGTCCCGAGGTTTTTCTGCATATGCGGTTTCCTCGTTAACAAAATTTCGGGTGTCTGTGTTATTTCTTTTCCGCGTTATATTTTTATATAATTGAAATATCACAATTTGTGCGTAGTTCAATCAGTTGATAAATCCGACCTTGTTTGTTGGATAGAACTTGATTGAATCTTGGGAATTGGTGGTACCGTCCAAGTTATTTCTCATATTAATCAGGCTCGCAGATTTCCATATGTTTGATTTACTGATTGTATTGAGAAATAGATATAAACTCTTTGATTTAATTCTTGATTGAGTCTCGCTTTTAAGTTGGTGCTCTCGGAATTAAGTTGGAGTTTACTCCATACAGATTGCCGAACGAATTATTGGGTGTGGTTGTTATACCCCCGCTTTTTCAATTAATGTTCGAAAGAGCAAAGTATATCAACCTCCAAATCCAGCACACACAAATCTGGGTAAGAACATTCCTTATATTTGATAATATCGTGGAAACAAAAGTCACCTGAAAAGGGGATGTCAATTTCGTTTAAAGAATGATAAACTTCACGATGTCCTTGTTTGGGTATCATAAGAAGTTATTAAACCTAGATTATATGTTAAGGCTAATCCCCTTAATATTATAGGTTGTAACTATCCAAACTTTAGGCAAATGAATCAGTATTGTGATAAGCGTAGATTTGCCAATAAACGTTATACAAAGACTTTTCACAATCATAATGGTTATCAAAAGGATATATTTGTAAAGATGAAGACAAGATGATGCTCCCATTTAGAGAAAAACTAACTTGCAAAAGAATAGTCAATTCAATTATCTTCTTAGAAATCTAGAAGAGAGTAATAGGAAGAAGAATTTGGTTGTTTCTAAGTAGATACCAAATAAAGTAATTGATGCATTGAGTGTTAAAGGGAATGATCTCCTAGAAAATTCCGTGACTATGGAAATGGCAAAATCCATGATTTTGGAAATTAAGAATTTCTTGAGAAAAATGGATACAGATCTGAAGGGTTCTAAAAATGACCTGTTTGATGATAATCCAAATGTGAAATGCAAGAATATATGGAAGAAGAAGCAAACTAAGCCAAAAACTATAGATTATGAAAAATCCATAGATGCGGAAAAAGTTGTTTCAATCACTTGTTGTGAGCAAGACATTGTTCACGTCAACAAAACTTGATTGTGTTGAACGTGCACCCTCACCAATTAATAAATGCCCTATAAAAAATATAGTGAGGAAGGCACAAGAATTGGGGCGCACATATTGTGTTAGGTAAGATATTGAATATTTGGTAAAATCGTAGGATTCACGATTGGATTCTTCTAAAAGGTATGTCTATAAACTTGAGCAAGCTTTATGATTATTTTGTTATAGGCTTGATGCCATGATCTTTTAATATCAAGAACATCTTTGTTTTTGTTATTCATACTCTTATTATTTATTAAATATTTTGGTGGAACCCGAGTATCATCGTGATTGGTTGTTTAAATATATACTTGAAGTTCAATACCCAATATTTAGAAGACAAGATTTTTTTATCTCTACCTTGTTGATCCTACGCTCAAAATAGATGAGTCCATGTCAAAGAGGTTCTCAACCTTTTGTTTGAATGGTTTATTACAATAAAATTCGTAGTGGTTGTCATATTTATCTTCTATGCACCTATAAAGAGTCAATATAATGATATACGACTCAAGGTGTACCACGTCGCTTGTGAGTCCAAATTGTAATGACTCGGTGTGGGTATCAACACTTCTTGTGCTCTTTGTAGAATTCTTCATGCCTATCTGAGTCCACCAGAGATGAGAACAGGATCCATGAGAATTTTTGCATAACAAGCTACGAAGAATATGCAATGAATAATATATCTAATCATAATGTTGATATTTAAACTTAAGTTCTGGGTAAACTCTTAAGACATGATAATCATATCGAGTACATGTACATCAATCACCATTAACTAAGAGTTAATAGTTCGTAGATGAAGTATTGATTATAGATAAATCAATGCGGATAATGATCCATATACTTTGTGTATAGTTCATGTTTACCTAACTTGATTTGTTTTTAATATTCTTAAATGACCAGGTTAGAAGAAACAAACAATTATGATTTCTTGTTGTTTTTATTTGTAAATCATTGTTAAGGAATGTAGAGACGACCGTGTGAAAGAGGCTCCTCAACTGAGCAAACTGCTTAACCTCAAACAGATGCACTGCATGGGAGTGCTTTAAGTTCGAGAGATCAATCTGTAGGACTCCGTCCTGAACCAAGACAATGGCCGTTCCAGAGTCAATTCGGTCACAAAGAGGGAAGAGGGTTGATTTGTAGGAGGGAAGCTGAGAAGTGTGTGAGATCAATGATGATCGAGGATTGTGAATGTATTGTAGATTTATGCAATGAACTTTTAGGTTCGAATAAGTACCGAATGATTGAATTCTTGAGAGTGATTGCTCGATAGAATTCTTCTATTTTTTCTGTCTGTTGATTGTTCTTTTGTTGTTCAATCATGGATGCAGAGACTTATTTATATTGCGGGAATGTAAACACATTGATCTCTAGTAAGTGTGACGGTTATTCGAGTGAAAGAGTGGGAAAGTGGGAAATCGTGGTTGTACCAGTTCCTCGTACGTGAGAGGGTTGGTTGATTGTCCACCCAATACTTTGCTAACTCCCTCAACTGCTTGCACGACTTACTCACACTTCTCATCGTGGATGAACACGCGTGCTCTAGGCCGCTAGACCAAAATGATAATTGATATCCCCCATATGACGTGATCGATATCTCACGAACATGGAGTCTGCAAGGCAGACGTGTATTTGATTAGTCAGTCGTTGACTTGATTAGACGATGGGTCTAAGTTTTGTTCAGTGGAGCATGATAGTCGGGTGTTCTATGATTCATGGATCGAGCGTCTGCTAGGACGTAGTTCTCGAATGAATGATGTTGATAGTCTGAGAAAATATTTCTCGTGTGATGAATTGTTGAATATCATAGTTGGATCAATATTCGAGCATTTGAGAAAGTATTTCTCATTTGATAAATTACTGAATATTGATAGTTGAATCAATATTCGAGAAGATGAACAAGTATTGCTCATTTGATAAATTACTGAATATTGATAGTTGAATCAATATTCGAGCAAATGAGTGATTATAATTTTGATTGTTGTTGTAGTAACGAGGTTCAAACTCTCGGACTTGTGAAGATTAAATTTAAAGATTTAATAAAATTATATACAAAAATATTAACAAAGTGGGCGAGAGGTAACCAAGACACTAGAATCAACTATTACACATGAATGATGTCAAATATTTCATAACTCTAATTATCCTTTTAATCCTTTATTTCTTAATCCACAAATAATCAAACATATTCTCAAAAATTAATTGTATCCCTTAAGCATAGATTATCTAACCAAAGCATAACCTATCTAATTGAATCACAACTAATGAAGAAAATTATGTAAACTTTTAAGAACTCTGCAAAAGCAGTGATTGAGTAAATAATAATTAAATACTAGAGAAAATGAAATAGTTACCCGTTGTTCATGTGTGAATAGCTTCATCCATTGCCTTGGTTACGAGAGAATTAGTCGCTCATCATGTTGGAAACACGCTCAAAAGTTGATTTCATTTATGCTCAAAGGTGGTTTATAAATGATGAGAATATGAGAAATACAATAAAACCGGGTTTGTAACAATTATATTTGTTACAAACCAGAGAACTACGACCCTCAATGGCAAAATAAGACTGCTGCAGCTGTGTCGCAAACGCTGTAGCAAATAAGTCTCCTTGATGTACGACCCACAGGTGTGAGTCGTTATTACTGAAGAAAAACGACTGCTGGTGCAGGTCCGTTCTTCAGTGTTCTTCAATGGCAGCAGCAGCAGCAGGTGGTCTCTCTGCAAATTCGATTTTTTTGACTCTGTGGTGCTCTAAACTTCTCCCAATGTCTCCCCCCCATTCTCTATGATCCCCTCAACATATTTATACTCCTTAGCCCCATTTAATTACGCCAAAATTCTCAATATTCTTCATTAAACTCGGCAGTTAAAGAAAATATTTTCCGGATATTTTTTCTTCATCCGAGCATCTGCAGCTGTCCAACCTTCCTTATTTTCCTTCTACACGGTCCAGAGTGTTGCTGGAGTCATCATACACGAGCAGAACACGCATAAATCTTCAAAAACTCGTGAATTATTCTTCTCATGCACGGGCTACCCTGTTTTCTTGTCACGGATTTTCCAGCCAATTTTGATCGAAACAAACACCCATACCAGCTTTGTTAGGACATATCGCAACTACCCATTAAGTTTCATCCCTTTAGTCTACCCAGAAATCCTTCAAATTTCGATCGAAAAATTCACCAGAGAGCTGCTCTTTTTTCCCTCCAATTTTTAAGTTCAAACGAAGAAGGTGGTGTCCCCCTAACCATATGTGGGGTGCGAATAGCATCTGCCTGTTTTGGGGGTGGCTTGGGGCGCCCCTTAGTAATTGAGGTGCCCCTTAACCAAATCTGGGCTCCGTATAACAAGTGTCCCCCGGGGGTGTTCCGAGTGATTTTTCGAGCCGATTTTTTCAACAATATTTATTTTCCAAAAATACCTAAAAATACACAAAACACCATAATAAGGACGAAAACGAGTACCAACAATACGAAACATTGAGGACAATTTAGGCACATAAATGCGCCTATCAAATACCCCCAAACTTATTATTTGTTACTCCTCGAGCAAAACTAATAATAAATTAAACCGATTTAATCTCGGGAGGGTTTACCAGAGGTGTACCCACAAAACCATTACTTCTAATTGGTCACAAGTATCCAAAGAGCTATGAGGACATACAAATTCTCAACCTATCTCCAAGTAACTAGCATGCCAGAGAAATTAAAGGTGTCAGCTCTAAAGCTGACTGAAGAAAAGGGGAGACACATCCGCAACACTGCTAGATAAAGAGATATCCGCTATACAGCTAGATAAACATTGTAAGATGCGTCCGCTGCTTTACAGCTGGATAAGATTAGGAGAGAGATAAAGATGAAAGGGACATCTGCTACACAGCTGGACTAATTACGTGTGATGAGTTAAACCAGTGCTAGAAAGATCTTGTGCCAGATTGAAAGCGGACTAACAAAGCAACCAAATGTATATTTCTTCGACTCTCTCATAGTTCTCAGTAGAAACAACGTCTTCTTCGGTCTTCAACTTCTGATGATAAACTATCGAACCTCATAGAACCTTGACAATTAACTCTTCTCTTCGATTTCTTCCTTGACTTATAAATTTCTACTTCCCTATGGCCTTATTAAAAAAACTAATTATAGAACAAAAAGAACGTAATGATTTTTTTTTTGTTGGAAACATACAAGACAAAAAATTTCATGGCCATGAGAGAAGGACTTTCAAAACTTGGATCTTCGCAACTTGTGATGTCTTGGTATCATGGATTCTAACAACTTATATCATTTGCTCTTATAACTTCAACTTTGATTTTTGAATTATTCTCTTATATTGTTGCTTCTAAACCTAAAATGTCTTCAACTTTCTTCATAGATTTTGATGTCGCTCCGCTTGTTGATGATGATAAGTTTCTACTGAGAGAGAGTCACAATCCAGTAACTAAGACTACATTGTGAGGTTGCTTTGTCTTTCTGGCATTTTCTGACCTACTTTCCTTTCCATCATGTATGGTTAGGTCCATCACGGTTACCCTCTAAAAGGAACAAGTTCTCTCCTGAATTTCAAGGATCTCAATGTCTTTTTCTCTAATGTCTCAAAAGGTTGTTATCCATAGCATTCCAATTTCTATCTTTTCGGTGAGAAACAGTATGTAAACTTAGCTAACCGGATACCATGTGACGCTAGAAGTTTCAAAAGTGCAACTAAAAAGTTCCTCCCATACCCCCAAACTTAAATCTAACATTGTCCTCAATGTTCTAAAGATAAAATTAAAAGCATATGAACAAGGAGAAACTGTTACCATTTGAAGCAAAAGGGTTAAGGAAAGATATTACCGTGTTGCATGAGATTGGGTTACCTCCCAAGAAGTGCTAAGTTTAAAGTCTTCAGCCAGACATCGGAAGGAATTAGTCACCTCATAGAATCATATAGAAGTAGCCGGAATAATTGTGGGTCATCTGGATCAAAAAGTGCTAATCACAAGAAGAGGAAACTGCAACCTACCAAGAAGATACCGAACATACCCTTATTTAACTTTTTGTTTAAGACAACTATCTCTAGTTGTGGCTCAGGTTCAGGCTCTATAAAAGGGTCTAAAAGTTGTCCTCAATTATAAAAGGCTCTATAATTTTGATTGTTGTTGTAGTAATGAGGTTCAAACTCTCGGACTTGTGAAGATTAAATTTAAAGATTTAATAAAATTATATACAAAAATATTAACAAAGTGGGCGAGAGGTAACCAAGGCACTAGAATCCACTATTACACATGAATGATGTCAAATATTTCATAACTCTAATTATCCTTTTAATCCTTTATTTCTTAATCCACAAATAATCAAACATATTCTCAAAAATTAATTGTATCCCTTAAGCATAGATTATCTAACCAAAGCATAACCTATCTAATTGAATCACAACTAATGAAGAAAATTATGTAAACTTTTAAGAACTCTGCAAAAGCAGTGATTGAGTGAATTATAATTAAATACTAGAGAAAATGAAATAGTTACCCATTGTTCATGTGTGAATAGCTTCATCCACTGCCTTGGTTACGAGAGAATTAGCCGCTCATCATGTTGGAAACACGCTCAAAAGTTGATTTCATTGATGCTCAAAGGTGGTTTACAAATGATGAGAATATAAGAAATACAATAAAACCAGGTTTGTAACAATTATATTTGTTACAAACCAGAGAACTACGACCCTCAGTGGCAAAATAAGACTGCTGCAGCTGTGTCGCAAACGCTGTAGCAAATAAGTCTGCCTGATGTACGACCCACAGGTGTGAGTCGTTATTACTGTAGAAAAACGACTGCTGGTGCAGGTCCGTTCTTCAGTGTTCTTCAACGGCAGCAGCAGCAGCAGGTGGTCTCTCTGCAAATTCGATTTTTTTGACTCTGCGGTGCTCTAAACTTCTCCCAATCTCTCCCCCCCATTCTCTATGATCCCCTCAACATATTTATACTCCTTAGCCCCATTTAATTACGCAAAAATTCTCAATATTCTTCATTAAACTCGGCAGTTAAAGAAAATATTTTCCGGATATTTTTTCTTCATCCGAGCATCTGCAGCTGTCCAACCTTCCTTATTTTCCTTCTACACGGTCCAGAGTGTTGTTGGAGTCATCATACATGAGCAGAACACGCATAAATTTTCAAAAACTCGTGAATTATTCTTCTCATGCACGGGCTGCCCTGTTTTCTTGTCACGGATTTTCCAGCCAATTTTGATCGAAACAAACACCCATACCAGCTTTGTTAGGACATATCGCAACTACCACATTAAATTTCATCCCTTTAGTCTACCCATAAATCCTTCAAATTTCGATCGAAAAATTCACCAGAGAGCTGCTCTTTTTTCCCGCAAATTTTTAAGTTCAAACGAAGAAGGGGGTGTCCCCCTAACCAGAATTGGGGTGCGAATAGCAGCTGCCTGTTTTGGGGGTGACTTGGGGTGCCCCTTAGTAATTGAGGTGCCCCTTAGTAATTGAGGTGCCCCTTAACCAAATCTGGGCTCCGTATAACAAGTGTCCTCTGGGGGTGTTCCGAGTGATTTTTCAAGCCGATTTTTTTAACAATATTTATTTTCCAAAAATACCTAAAAATACACAAAACACCATAATAAGGACGAAAACGAGTACCAACAATACGAAACATTGAGGACAATTTAGGCACATAAATGCGCCTATCAAATACCCCCAAACTTATTATTTGTTAGTCCTCGAGCAAAACTAATAATAAATAAAACCGAGTTAATCTCGGGAGGGTTTACCAGAGGTGTACCCACAAAACCATTACTTCTAATTGGTCACAAGTATCCAAAGAGCTATGAGGACATACAAATTCTCAACCTATCTCCAAGTAACTAGCATGCCAGAGAAATTAAAGGTGTCAGCTCTAAAGCTGACTGAAGAAAAGGGGAGACACATCCGCAACACTGCTAGATAAAGAGATATCCGCTATACAGCTAGATAAACATTGTAAGATGCGTCCGCTGCTTTACAGCTGGATAAGATTAGGAGAGAGATAAAGATGAGAGGGACATCTGCTACACAGCTGGACTAATTACGTGTGATGAGTTAAACCAGTGCTATAAAGATCTTGTGCCAGATTGAAAGCGGACTAACAAAGCAACCAAATGTATATTTCTTCGACTCTCTCATAGTTCTCAGTAGAAACAACGTCTTCTTCGGTCTTCAACTTCTGATGATAAACTATCGAACCTCATAGAACCTTGACAATTAACTCTTCTCTTCGATTTCTTCCTTGACTTATAAATTTCTACTTCCCTATGGCCTTATTAAAAAAACTAATTATAGAACAAAAAGAACGTAATGATTTTTTTTTTGTTGGAAACATACAAGACAAAAAATTTCATGGCCATGAGAGAAGGACTTTCAAAACTTGGATCTTCGCAACTTGTGATGTCTTGGTATCATGGATTCTAACAACTTATATCATTTGCTCTTATAACTTCAACTTTGATTTTTGAATTATTCTCTTATATTGTTGCTTCTAAACCTAAAATGTCTTCAACTTTCTTCATAGATTTTGATGTCGCTCCGCTTGTTGATGATGATAAGTTTCTACTGAGAGAGAGTCACAATCCAGTAACTAAGACTACATTGTGAGGTTGCTTTGTCTTTCTGGCATTTTCTGACCTACTTTCCTTTCCATCATGTATGGTTAGGTCCATCACGGTTACCCTCTAAAAGGAACAAGTTCTCTCCTGAATTTCAAGGATCTCAATGTCTTTTTCTCTAATGTCTCAAAAGGTTGTTATCCATAGCATTCCAATTTCTATCTTTTCGGTGAGAAACAGTATGTAAACTTAGCTAACCGGATACCATGTGACGCTAGAAGTTTCAAAAGTGCAACTAAAAAGTTCCTCCCATACCCCCAAACTTAAATCTAACATTGTCCTCAATGTTCTAAAGATAAAATTAAAAGCATATGAACAAGGAGAAACTGTTACCATTTGAAGCAAAAGGGTTAAGGAAAGATATTACCGTGTTGCATGAGATTGGGTTACCTCCCAAGAAGTGCTAAGTTTAAAGTCTTCAGCCAGACATCGGAAGGAATTAGTCACCTCATAGAATCATATAGAAGTAGCCGGAATAATTGTGGGTCATCTGGATCAAAAAGTGCTAATCACAAGAAGAGGAAACTGCAACCTACCAAGAAGATACCGAACATACCCTTATTTAACTTTTTGTTTAAGACAACTATCTCTAGTTGTGGCTCAGGTTCAGGCTCTATAAAAGGGTCTAAAAGTTGTCCTCAATTATAAAAGGCTCTATAATTTTGATTGTTGTTGTAGTAATGAGGTTCAAACTCTCGGACTTGTGAAGATTAAATTTAAAGATTTAATAAAATTATATACAAAAATATTAACAAAGTGGGCGAGAGGTAACCAAGGCACTAGAATCCACTATTACACATGAATGATGTCAAATATTTCATAACTCTAATTATCCTTTTAATCCTTTATTTCTTAATCCACAAATAATCAAACATATTCTCAAAAATTAATTGTATCCCTTAAGCATAGATTATCTAACCAAAGCATAACCTATCTAATTGAATCACAACTAATGAAGAAAATTATGTAAACTTTTAAGAACTCTGCAAAAGCAGTGATTGAGTGAATTATAATTAAATACTAGAGAAAATGAAATAGTTACCCATTGTTCATGTGTGAATAGCTTCATCCACTGCCTTGGTTACGAGAGAATTAGCCGCTCATCATGTTGGAAACACGCTCAAAAGTTGATTTCATTGATGCTCAAAGGTGGTTTACAAATGATGAGAATATAAGAAATACAATAAAACCAGGTTTGTAACAATTATATTTGTTACAAACCAGAGAACTACGACCCTCAGTGGCAAAATAAGACTGCTGCAGCTGTGTCGCAAACGCTGTAGCAAATAAGTCTGCCTGATGTACGACCCAAAGGTGTGAGTCGTTATTACTGTAGAAAAACGACTGTTGGTGCAGGTCCGTTATTCAGTGTTCTTCAATGGAAGCAGCAGCAGCAGGTGGTCTCTCTGCAAATTCGATTTTTTTGACTCTGTGGTGCTCTAAACTTCTCCCAATCTCTCCCCCCCCCCCATTCTCTATGATCCCCTCAACATATTTATACTCCTTAGCCCCATTTAATTACGCCAAAATTCTCAATATTCTTCATTAAACTCGGCAGTTAAAGAAAATATTTTCCGGATATTTTTTCTTCATCCGAGCATCTGCAGCTGTCCAACCTTCCTTATTTTCCTTCTACACGGTCCAGAGTGTTGCTAGAGTCATCATACACGAGCAGAACACGCATAAATCTTCAAAAACTCGTGAATTATTCTTCTCATGCACGGGATTCCCTGTTTTCTTGTCACGGATTTTCCAGCCAATTTTGATGAAACAAACACCCATACCAGCTTTGTTAGGACATATCACAACTACCCATTAAGTTTCAGCCCTTTAGTCTACCCAGAAATCCTTCAAATTTCGATCGAAAAATTCACTAGAGAGCTGCTCTTTTTTCCCGCCAATTTTTAAGTTCAAACGAAGAAGGTGGTGTCCCCCTAACCAGATGTGGGGTGCGAATAGCAGCTGCCTTTTTTGGGGGTGACCTGGGGTGCCCCTTAGTAATTGAGGTGTCCCTTAGTAATGGAGGTGCCCCTTAACCAAATCTGGGCTCCGTATAGCAAGTGTCCTTCGGGGGTGTTCCGAGTGATTTTTCGAGCCGATTTTTCCAACAATATTTATTTTCCAAAAATACCTAAAAATACACAAAACACCATAATAAGGAAGAAAACGAGTACCAACAATACGAAACATTGAGGACAAATTAGACACATAAATGCGTCTATCAAATACCCCCAAACTTATTATTTGCTAGTCCTCGAGCAAAACTAATAAAAAAAAACCGAGTTAGTCTCGGGAGGGTTTACCAGAGGTGTACCCACAAAACCATTACTTCTAATTGGTCACAAGTATCCAAAGATCTATGAGGACATACATATTCTCAACCTATCTCCAAGTAACTAGAATGCCAGAGAAATTAAAGGTGTCAGCTCTAAAGCTGACTGAAGAAAACGGGAGACACATCCGCAACACTGCTAGATAAAGAGATATCCGCTACACATCCAGATAAACATTGTAAGATGCGTCCGTTGCTTTACAGCTGGATAAGATTAGGAGAGAGATAAAGATGAGAGGGACATTTGCTACACAGCTGGACTAATTACGTGTGATGAGTTAAACTAGTGCTAGAAAGATCTTGTGCCAGATTGAAAGCGGACTAACAAAGCAACCAAATGTATCTTTCTTCGACTCTTTCATAATGCTCAGTAGAAACAACATCTTCTTCGGTCTTCAACTGTTGATAAACTATCGAACCTCATAGAACCTTGACAATTAACTCTTCTCTTCGATTTCTTCCTTGACTTATAAATTTCTACTTCCCTATGGCCTTATTAAAAAAAACTAATTATAGAACAAAAAGAACGTAATGATTTATTTTTTTTTCATTTTTTTTTTTCATTTTTTTTTTTTGGAAACATACAAGACAAAAAATTTCATGGCCATGAGAGAAGGACTTTCAAAACTTGGATCTTCGCAACTTGTGATGTCTTGGTATCATGGATTCTAACAACTTATATCATTTGCTCTTATAACTTCAACTTTGATTTTTGAGTCATTCTTTTCTATTGTTGCTTCTAAACCTAAAACGTCTTCAACTTTCTTCATAGATTTTGATGTCGCTCCGCTTGTTGATGATGATAAGTTTCTACT